>NW_007232371.1:218626-248299 GCF_000164805.1 Carlito syrichta
CGAAGGGGGAGCAGCAGGGAGGGGGTGGAGGAACCTGGACCCCTCAGCTCCAGGAGGGTGCTAGGGCGGGGACCAGGCAGCCTGGCTGGACAGGAGGGCAGCCAGCATCCCCACTGGCGAGAGGGCGCCTGCCCCATGGGAGTCCGGGGCCATCTTTGCCTATAAGGCAAAGCTGAGGGGCATGGCTGGGGGGGCAGCTTTGGCGTCACTGGGTCCTGGCCAGGCACATGGGGGTGGCAAGTTACTCCCGCCAAGCCTCAGACACCCCATCTGTAAAATGAGCTCCACCCTCATCAGCCTGTGAGGCTCCTCACATAAGAAGTGCCTCACAGGAACAAGAAGAGCTCACACGCGAACAGAAAGTGCTCCTTTTTCACAGGATGTGCTCCCCATATGCAGGAAGTGTCCCCCCCATACACAGGCAGTCCACCCCACACACAGCAAGTGCTCCCCATAAGCAGAAGTGTCCCCCCTAGCAGCAGGAAGTCCTCCCTGTACACAAGAAGTGTCCCCCATACACAGAAAGTCCTCCCCATATGCAGGAAGTGTCCTCCATATGCAGCAAGTCCTCCCTGTATACGGGAAGTGTCCCCCATATGCAGTAAGTCCTCCCTGTACACAGGAAGTGTCCCCCATATGCTGGAAGCCCTCCCTGTACACAGGAAGTGTCCTCCATACACAGGAAGTCCTACCCATGCACAGGAAGTGTCCCCCATAGGCAGGAAGTCCTTCCTGTACACAGGAAGTGTCCCCCATACACAGTAAGTGCTCCCCATACAAAGGAAGTGTCCCCCATATGCAGAAACTCTTCCTTCTACACAGGAAGTGTCCCCCACACACAGGAAGTGCTCCCTGTATGAAGTGTCCCCCCATACACAGGAAGTCCTCCGCATACACAGGAAGTGTCCCCCACATGCAGGAAGTACTCCCCACACGCAGGAAGTCCAGTATCTTGAAGGCGCTACCCCCTTCGCCGGTGGCACCTGCCGCATTCCCTAAGGCCTGTGACCCCCCCATCTCCCTCGGATCCTCGAGGCTGAGCAGGCCCCAAGGGAGCCGGTCCCTGGAAGGGGCAGATGTAGTGGGCAGGGCCCAGGATGATGCCCTCCCACCAGAGGCCTTGGGGAACGGGGGTGTGGACTCAGTCCTGCCGGCCTCCGTCACCTCCTCTGAGCGGTGCGGTCACCTCCCTGCCCTGTCTGTCCTCCCTGCAGAGGCCCAAGGCTTTTGTGCCAAACCCCTCCCTCCCCCACTCCCCCCGCTACTCTACCTGGACCCTCCACTGCCTCTTCACCAGGTCTGACACCTCCCCCAGGCTGCCCTCATCTCGGCTCTGGAAGGTGCCAGACTCTCCCCCAGGGCCCTGCAGCGTTGTGACCTGCCCAGGAGCATCCTCCCTCCTCCCAGCAGCCTGGGCTCCTTGTCACCTCCTGTCTAGTTTGGGCAGCAAGTCAGACAATCCAAGGCAAGCCCCTTCCTGGTGGGGGCCCAGCCTTTCCAGCCCATGTGAATGCAGCCCCTGAAAGCAAAGTCCAGTGGACGTGCAGGACCGTGGCCTCTACATGCTGGGCCTCAGGGGCTGGGGACAGTGCACCCACCATACGGCACAGGCGCTGAGTTGTTTGTCAAATGACTCCATCCACCCAACAAGTACTGCTGGGCACAGGTCCACTCCAGATGCCACTCCAGGCACAGGGCGCCTGGGTGCGAGCCCGACAGGCCCTGCCCTCAGGCTGGTGTTCCTGGACACATCAAAGGACCCCCCAAAAGCCCTGCACCCCGGGGAGGCAGGCAGGACACTGTGCAGCCTCCCAGCAGAACTGCCAAGCAGGGGGTTTGCCCCCAGAGCCCCTCCCCTGCCCCATTCCAGGCAGACATCTGGGGCCGCCTGCACTGCAGGCCTGACACGTGTCCAGGAGAAGGGAGGACCCTTGGCCTCAAGAAGCCTCCGGCAAATAGAACCACACAAGAATACGCAGAACGCAGTGGGGCCGCACCTGCACTGAGCAATAGGACGTCCTGGATAGGCGGCAGAGCAGGGAGCATGGCTCACACTTGCAATCCCAGCACTTTGGGAGGCTGAAGCGGATTGCCTGAGCCCAGAAGGCCGAGGTTGAGAGAGCCATGATTGTGCCACCGCACTCAGCCCGGGCAACAGAGTGAGATTCAGATGGGCCTTGAAAGATGTCAGGGGGCAGGGGAGAGGGGTAGGGAAGAACACGAGCAAAGGCATGGAGGTTGAGAAGCCAGAGAGCCTGGAGTGGCCAGGAAATGGGTATGGGGTGGGGAGCAGGAGGAAGACTGGAGGTCAGATTATAAAAGGCCTTAACCCCGGCTCTCCTCTGTGCCCCCACCCTGCTTGCCTTCCTTAGCAGTACCCAAGACTCTGGAATTTTCTCCCCTTCATCCTCTCTTCCTGCCAGGGCCCCTGTTCCCACTAAGCCGTCACCTGGAGTCTATATTTCACAATAAGGTGTGAGTGACGGCTCAGGTATGTCCATCCCCACGCAGGTAGAAGGCAGGTGTGTTGTCTGTCTGCTTTCTGGGCCTACTCCCACTGCCCTGAGGAAGGTTGTTTATGCTGTCCACAAAGAAGGCCGTGAATTCCGAGACTTGGCTCCTCATCCAGGCCTGCTCAGGGCCTTGTCAGAACCCTGCTTGAGCCTTATGTTATCTCTCACGTGTTGCTGTGCTGCATGGATGCCACCCACAGGTTTGCCAGATTTAGCAATATAAACACCCCCAGATGCGCAGTTAAATCTGAATTGCAGAGGACCAACAAACAGTGTTTAGTATAAGCATGTCCCAAATATTGCATGGAGCACACTTATGTTAAAACTTTATTCATCGTTTATCTAAAATTCAAATGTATGGGCGTCTCACATTTAATGCCAGCAGCCCCACCCCATCTCCCAGGGATCCTGACACAGTGAAAGGGGTGATCGCCAGGGTGGGCTTTGCACCTCATAGGAGGCAGTGGGAAGGCGCAGGACGGAGTCGGCCATGGTCTTCTCAGCATGCGGCATGTAGGTGACAGCAGAGCCGAGATGGGGCCCTGCTCTGTGGCTGAGTGGCACCGGCAGATGTTTCCTGGGCTCACCCCCTACAGGTGCACCTGACACCTCGGCCCCGCCCCTCCTGTCAGGCTCTGGACAAGCTGCCTGGGCTGCAGGGGCGGGACACCAGGTGCGGCCCCCCTGCAGGAGCCAAGTCTTAGGAGTCTAGGCTGGAAAAACAACTCCGGGCAAAGAGAGAGGCTTATCGGAGCTTACTGACTGCACCTGCCCGGCTGGGTGTGGCAGCCCCATTTCACACACCCGGACGCTTCCAGGAACAGAGGCAACGCTAGGACTGCGGGCACAGAGAGCCGAGGCTCTAAGACCTCAGCCTCTCAGCCTGCTGGCTCTGGAGTTACGGCAGGCATTTCCCCTCCTTGGCCTCAGCTGCCTCCTCTGTACAGTGGGGGTGATGGGCATAAACAAGACGTGTAAACACTGGAACATGCCTGGCACGCTGCGTGTACAGAGGGGAGCGATCACGTTCTTCAGAAACGAAAAAGCTGCAGTTCGGAGACTTGGGTATCTCCCCAGAGGGAATGCTACCCCACTGTGTGACCTTCATCAAGTCATTGTCCCTCTATGGGCATTCACAATATTGTGCTCCTTAAGGGTCCACTCTTTATGGACCTAGATGAAGGCTACTGACCACATGTGTCTTTCCTTGGGGGAACGGAGGCCTTGCGCTCTGGGCTCTGGTGCACTGCTCACTATGATAGCCACTAGGCCCAGGTGGCTATCTAAGGTTAAGTTAATTACAATGAAATAAGATGGGCCAGGTGTGGTGGCTCATGCCTGTAATCTCAACACTTTGGGAGGCTGATGTGAGGGGATCACTTGAGTCTAGGAGTTTGAGACCAGCCTGGGCAACATAGTAAGACTTCATCTCTACAAAAAAATTTAAAAAATTAGCTGGGCATGATGGCAGGCACCTATAGTCCCAGTTACTCAGGAGGCTGAGGCAGGAGGATCGCCTGAGCTGGGGAGGTCAAGGCTACAGTGAGCTGTGATTATGCCACTGCGCTCCAGCCCGGGTGACAGAGCGAGACCCTGATTCAAAACAAAACACAAAACAAAAAGAAAAAAGATGAACAACTCAGATTCTCCCATCATGCTTCAAGTATATCCGCACAGCTCGTGAGAGGGTGTCAGACAATGCAGATCCTGACCAGGGCGTCACTGTATGACACTCTCCTGGTCAGCGCTGGGCTAGAGGGCATGAGAGGGAGACAGAACTTACAAAGCACCCGCTGCGGCTCAGGTCCAGCAACCCACGGACAGAGGGAGCCTTTTGCCAAAGGCACGGCTGCTGTGGAGGAAGGAGTCATCCTTTCTGGAGAAAACTGTCCTGGCCCTGACGCAAGGACAAAAAAAAGCAAAGACCAACTGTACACCTTTTTGCCAACCCTGGGTAACCACATGCCCTCAGACCTCCGGGCAGGGGGGCCAAAAAAAAAAAAAAAAAAAAAGCCACAGACTCAGCAGAGTTCTCTTGGCCATGGAAGCAGGAAGTAAGCATTGTCTGGGAGACAGCTCTCCTGCTCCAGGGAGCCACCAGTTACCAAGGGTGCTGCCCTGGGGGCGGCCTCGACAGCAGGCAGGCCAGGCGGTGGGCCCCAGAGCCTCTTTCCCAAGGGCAGGGGCATGCTGCCGGCCCACTCAGAGGAAGGGCCCACACAGGGTGGGGAGGGGGGGATGCCGGGGCGGATGCTGGCCACCTGTAGCTCGTCTCCTTTGGTTTGCAAGAGCGAGTCTCGCTTTTTAAAAATGTGACTTCCCAGTCTCCCTTGTAGCTACAGTTGCCCATGTGACCCAATTCTGGCCAGGGAGATGTAGGAAAAAGCCCCTTAGGACAACTGCCCTTTAAGAAAACAGGGCTTGGCCGTGTGCAGCGGCTCAAGCCTGTCATCCTAGCACTTTGGGAGGCCGAGGCGAGAGGATTGCCTGAGCTCAGGAGTTCAAGACTAGCCTGGGGAACTTGGTAAGACCTCGTCTCTACAATATATCAAAAAATTAGCTGGGTGTGGTAGCATGCGCCTGTAATTCCGGCTACTTGGAAGTCTGAGACAGATGAATCGCCTGAGCCCAGCAGGTCGATGCTGGGGTGGCTGTGAGCAAGCCACTGTACTCTAGCTTGGGTGACAGAGTGAGAGCCTCTGACTCAAAAAATAAAGAAAAAAAGAAAATAGGGCTTTACCCCAGTTTCCACCGTCTCGCCTGGAGAGTGGACTCAAAGGTGGCCGCAGGAGATACCTTTTAACTGGAAGCAACCTCTTCAACCTGCAAGGCTCTTGGGTTGTGGTTTGCAAGTTCAGCCTCCCCAAGCCACAGGTCTAAATAATAATAATATAATGAGTATGTATTATAATCACACTTTGCTGCACTTCTTGAGCATATGCCATATACCCCAGACTCTGTCACGCTTGAGAAGCCTCCACTAACTTAATCCTCACAATAACTCCATGAAGTAGGTCCCATCACCATCACCACTATTTTCCAGAAGAGTTCAATGACTTGGCCAAGGTCCCATGGAGTAAAGTGCAGAGCCAGGGTTTGAACCCGGCAGTCTGGTTCCAGTACCAAGTCTAACGCCTGCACTGTGTTACCTTCCAGGAGGAGGGGCAGTCTGTGGGTGACAGGAGGGCTCCCTGAGCCAGCAGAGCCCAGGAGGCCACCAGGCTTGGTGCTGACGCTGGAGGGAGGCACACTCCTCAGCTGGGCACAAGTCAGTGTGTGTCAGCCACTCCATGCACGGTGGTCGCATCTGCCCCTGGGGAAGGCTCTGGCCACGCCAGCCTGTCCAGCCCACGAGGACAGGGACTTTGCTCCATTCCCATCAACTCCTAGAGCCCACTCAGTGGGCTGGGGCAGTGCTGGGTTAGAGGCAGGCATGCAGGTTCAGGGTCAGCCAGCCAGGGCTCGGTCTTGGCTCCCTTGCTTCCCAGCTGTGTGACCTGTAGACAGCTGACCTCTGACCACGTACTCCAAATGGAGCCACGACCTGCCTCTCCGGCCTGTGGTAAACATTAAACAAAGCAAGCATCTAAGTGGAAACACTCCGGAAGGTTCTAAATGGGGGTCAAATGAGCTCACCACAATCATGGAAAAGCACAAATGTCCCAATCTTCTGGGGGAAGGCCTTGGCCTCAGTAACTGCAAGGCCCTGACCCACGGGCCACCCCAGGCCTGCAGGGGTGGGTTAAACAGCAGAAGCGACAGTGCTCAGGGCAGAGCTGAAGGCTGCATCCCGAGTCTAGAGACAAGGCAAAGGGGAGAGCTTGGGGCCTGTGAGCAGAGGCCAGGCTGGCATGGGGTAATCGAGGCCAGGCTGGGAGGGACTGTCCCCAGTGGCCCATCGTGGGTGGACACTTTGAGCAACAGCCAGGCACACACCTATCAAAACTCACTGAGCATCGACTGTGTACTCAAGAGTCGTATGTGAATCAAACTTCGAGAGAAATCTAAGTATAGCAGTCACAAATTTTGGATTTTCCATTAAAAGCTCATTTGTATCGCTCTCCCTGAAAAAAAAAAAATCCAGGCACCAGGGCCAATCAGCCCCATGCTCTGCAGCAGGGACCCGTGGAGAGTATCTTGGTCCCATCCACACCCATCTTGGTGGCTTTGAGGACAGCTGAAGTATTGTATGCTCAGGACACGCCAGGGTATTCACTGGAGCTTCACACAGTGGAAGAGGAACCAAGTGCCCAGGGAAATGCCCCACACCTGCCACGGCCTAAAAGGAGGTCCCTTCCAGATGACAGGAGCCCTGCAGTGACCTGCCACTGTCCTCATCCAGCCTTGTGGAGACCATGGCTGCTGCCGTCCCCAGGTACCCAGAAGACAGAACTGAATCCTCACCCTGACCCCATGAGGGGCCCACTGAGGCTCAGAGACATGAGCAGAGCCCTGCCCTGGAAGTGCATAAAAGCAGAATCGAGGAATCGCAGAACTCCAACCGCAGTTTCCTAACTCTCAGACAGCCGCCCTTGACCTGAGGATCGGTGCTACAGAACAGGGTCCCCTGGGGTCTGCTTGAGGCTTGGGTGCCACCTTCATGGCTGAGGCTATGGAAATCACTCAGCAGGTGCTTCTGGCACCAGGAGGAAGGTGAACCTCCATCTGGCTGGGGGTGGGAGAGCGAGGCACCTGCTGCCAGCTGGGCTGCTGAGTCCCAGATAGGCGGTGACAGCCATGACTGCTCTGCCCCACATCCTGTGCCCAGGCTTCCTTGGTGGCTACAAAGAGCCTGCCCCTGTCTACCTGCTTGGGCAGGAGGGAGGGGGAAGGGCTAGCCTCTCCTCAGGGCCTGGCTGGCTGCCTCCTTCAGGCCTTCGCGGGGGATTACAAGCAACAAGTTGTAGCCAGTCCATCGCTAGTCTGCTAGGTTGGTGGGGCTGTCCTGGGCCTCTCTCAGGACACTTGCCAAGCTGGGCCTCAAAGCCGCCATTCCTCTGAGATGTGGCTCATCCAGTCTTTTCTTTCCAAACTTTCTCATTATCTCTCTTGGAGTGAGCAGCAGGCATCTCTCTGGCTGACATCTCTGTCCCTTCTTTTCAACACAGAGCCTCCATTTCCCTTTGGGGAACCCCCCCACTGTCAGCACCCACGGCTCAGGGATAAGGTGTGACTCAGTCTGGCCAATCAGAGCACCGAATCTCCCTGGCCACTGTGATTGGTTCAGAAAGGGGCCACGTGACACAGGCAGGTCCAATCAGAGGCCATCAGAGGACCCAAGCTTTCTCCCTACTGATTGGGCTCAGGCTGTGAGAACGGAGCCTGGAGCTGCTGGCAGCAATCTTGCCACGGGGGAAGAAGCCAAGAGGCCTAGGACAGGATTCAGATAATAACCCAATACCTGAGTCCTGGACCACACCACACCTGAAGTCACAAGCTACCTCTGAACTTTTCAGTTATATGAACCAATTCATTTTCTTTTGTGTTTAAGTCCATTTGAGTTGCATTTTCTGTCCCTCACAATCGAAAAAGAATCCTGATAAACTGCCTCCTCAGGGACAGTTTTAGGGGTGCCCAGTGTCCCCACAAACCTAAAGGCCACCTGCTATGTGCTTAGCATCACAAGCTATCATTCTGCCTTCAGAAATTAGATGAGCACAGGTGGACAATGGTTTTTACTTCCTCCAAGCAGTGAACATCCAGCCGGCTAGATTTCAATGCTCTCTTCTCTCTGACTGCAGTGACCAGTAGCCCTGGCTTGAAACCCAGGATGGCACAAACCTTTCAAGTTCTCGCTCAAGGCTGTTTCTGGACATGTCCTGCCCAAATCTGTCCTTCTCTCCTTCTCCCACCTGGAGGGAGTCTTCCCACCAGCTCCATGGCCACTGGGGCTCACCTGAGAGTTCCAGCGTCCCTTCAGGTGTTCATCACGTGCCTGGCCCACCAGATTTCTCTCACCAACCCCATGAGAGCAGTGCTAGTATTCTCTCCATTTGGCAGATGCAGAGACAGAGGCCAGGACAGGTGGACAGGTTTGTTTAAGGTCACAGAGCTGGGTGGAGCACAGTGGCTCAGCCTGTAATCCCAGCATTTTGGGAGGCCGAGGTGAGAGGACTGCCTGAACTCAGGGGTTCGAGACCAGCCTGGGCAACCTGGTGAGACTTCGTCTCTAAAATAAATCAAAAAATAAGCCAGGCGTGGTAGTGTGCGCCTGCAGTTCGAGCTACTTGGAAGGCTGAGGCAGAAGGATCGCCTGAACCCAGCAGGTCAAGGCTGCAGTGGCCGTGAATATGCCACTGCATTCCAGCCTAGGCGACAGAATGAGACTCTGACTCAAAAAAAAACAAGGTCACACAGAGCTGGTCCAAGTGGCACAGCCAGATCCCAACTCAGGTATGTCTGATCCCAAAGCTCTCATTCTTAACCCCCGGACTAGGCATCCAACCCTCAGTCTCACACTGTGCATATGTCCTGAACTAAACACCAGGACACAAAGTCTGACTAGCAGGCACAGAGGCGAAACTGGGTCTTTGAGCTTCTGATGAAAAGTGGGTGGGTCCCCCCATCTTGGCTCTTGTAACAATTTTCCCCCTCTCTCTTGAAGGGAGAGTCCCAGGAGGGGACAGCAGGCCCCAGGTGGCACTGCCTGTTTCCTTCCTTGTGCAGAATTTCACCTCTCATCCCTCCTCCCTCCTCCCCACCCTCGAGGAAAAATATTACCAAAACAGAGAGGAAACACTAAGGCCCAATACTAGTTACACCCACCAACTTGTGACCCCATCAATACAGTGAGCATAGAGTTCGCTGCAAGCTGGGAGGAACCCACTGGACCAAGGCCTTGCAACTGCAGGGGAGCGCCCAGCCCTGCTTTCTTTCCCACCCTTGAGTCTGAGTCAGCAGCACAACACCCCACATCTCAGCTTCCTTCTCCACCCTTTACCAGAATCCACGGCATAGACGGGAGCTGCCTGTCCCACTCGTCGGACAGCGGGCTCTCCTGCAGCCTGCTCCGGGCGGGACAGTTGCCTTCCTGAGATGAGGAAAAAGAACAGGCACTTCTAGTCCCATTTTACAGACAGCCAAACTGAGGTCCAGAGGAAGCTGTCTGGAATCCACAGTCTCTCCCGCCAGGCCACTGGCCACTATGAGCTGGTCCTGGATCACACCATACCTGAAGCCACAAGCTACCTCTGGACTTTTCAGTTACATGAGGCGATACATTCTCTTTTGGGTTTAAGCCAATATGAGTTGTGTTTTCTATCCCTCGCAATCGAAAAATAATCCTGATAAACTGCCTCATCAGGGACAGTTTTATGGGTGCAACATTCTAAGTCAGCCTCAGACATCACCTCAGGGTTTAAATGCATTGAAATAGACAAGGCTTGCCGAAGGCCCTCAGATGCAGACAATTACTCAGAGAAATGGGTGACCAGAGCTCAGTGGAAGGCTCTCCTAGATGCCACCATCACACCAGGGCGCCGAGCCTGGGATTCCCACATCTTTGGAGCTCTGCGGTGAACAGATCAGGCTTTTGGGGAATTTAAACTGAGTCCAGCCTGGGTTCGAAGCAGATGGAAATCCCGGGGACCCATGTCTCCAGCGCAGTTTCTGAAGGTGAACAGCTAGTGGTGTTCCCTGCAATCACATTACCTACAGGCCCCCACCTCTCCACCTGTAAAATGGTGACAATGACAGTGAAGTGCAGCAGTTCTGGAACCAAGCAGCCTGGCTTGAATCCTGTCTCTGTCCTTTAGGGTCTGTTTGACCCTGGCAGGCCACTTCCTTGCCCTTGAGCAGAGGATGGAGACAGTAACAGCATCCACCTCCCAGGGCTGCTGTAATGGTGCCTGCGTCGGGGACAAGAAGCCCCAGGAGGGGCCTGGTGTCCGCGGGCCCTCCCTAAACGCTGGCAGCCACTGCTGATGCCATGGCAGTGAGCGCCTGACCTGTGGACGGGTGGGGAGGGGTGCATGTCTTGGGCTCGGGTTGCCCAAGTCCTCCTGGTCGGAGCAGACATACATCCCTTGGTGGGAGGCTCCCAAGAGCCGCAGGGCAGCTCACAAATCCATCTCACTCCTGATTACTTTCCAGCCCGACTGAGCAGCTGCTCCAGGAAGAAATAAAATATGCTTTGCATACTTTAAATGTTTCACTTATGAAAACTGGCAGGGCCGCCTTTCTAAATTGTTTAGCAATAAAGTCACTAACGAGCCTCATTCGAGGTTCTCCCACCGAAGCCGGGGTGAGGGAGCTGGTCGGGGCGGGGAGGAAGACAGGCTGGCTGCCAGTGTGGAGGCCGCTGGGGCTTCCAGAAGGCGCCATCTGGGATTTTTCAGAGGGGCACAGGGATCACATCCTGGTGTCCTCATGTGAAATCGGATCCTCCCTCTGGAAGCCAAGACCCAAACCAGCAGGGGCAGAGGGGAGGGCCCTTCCGGCCTGGGACGCTTTCCCACACTCCAGGATGCCCGGTCTCCAGCCAATAGAGTTAATTGAAAAATTACCTTGGGCTGAGAAAGAGCAGGCCCAGGCCATGGGGGCCTGGCTCACAGGAAACCCTACTTGGCCTCCAGTGCGACCGGGACCTCCATGACCCACAGATGCCAGACCTGGAGGCACGCTCTGTGCGGGGCGCACACCCCGGCAACCTCTTGGCAACCTCAGGGGTGATATTATTCCTGGTTGACAGATGGGGAAACTAAGGCACTAGCGGTAAGAAGCCTGTCCCTGGGCAAGCAGCTAGGGAGGTGTGGGCCCAACTCACCCAGGCGGTCTGGGCTCCCCTGCCAAACTTTTCGCCAGGATTCCATTCTGCCATGTGCCACAGGGTCACCCCAATCCCCAATCCTAACAAACGTCACCTGGAAGGAAGCCCAGATGCAGACCAGCTGGCAAGGTGGGCGAGAGGCCTCTTTCCCTGCCTAGAACAAGATGGCGCCTACATGCGCAGACTTCCCTACCGCTAATATTGCTGGGCTGAATATGGTGCTTTCCGTTTTTCTCCAAAGTGCTCTTCTATTGCATGCATCCTCCCAGCTCCCTGGCAAGATTACAATGGGGGTTTGCTGTCCTCAGTAAAGGGCAGCCAACCCCAAGGCCCAGTAGTACTTGGTCAGGTCACACAACTCCTCCCCGGCCCCACAACGACCAGACTGGAGACTGCCTCTCTGGGCTCTCCTGTCCATTCCTGTCCCCCTAAGATCTCTGTCTACTCAAAGGGCCGGGGGGATACACAATTCCGGAGTCTGCTCCATCTCCAAGGACCTCTGCAGTCACAGCTTCTGGAAAGTTCCAAGTAAGAGACCAGCGAGACACCCACAACTGTGTCCCTCCCCCATGAGGCCGCAACCTTCAGGACTAGGAATGAACCAAACCAGTTAGAATAACACCCTTATTTCATGTGGGTTGTTTCGGCAGCGTGGTCTATGAACCAAACATATAATCAAGACACAGAAAAAATGTGGGGGTTTTAGGGGGTGGGGGTCATGGGAGGAGGAAGACACACTCAGGCACCTGAGCCACCGTTATGTCTGAGGACAAGACTCCTTCCCCCTCAGGAAAACCTGACCCTGACACAGATGCTGCATATCTGACTTCTGGTTCTGATATTCACCGAGCACCTCCCCTGAGAGACGGTGCAGTCCAATTGGTCAGAAGCACGTCTCTGAGCAAGGCATTCTGGTTTGAATCCCAGCCACACTGTGTGCCTTAGTTCTCTCATCTGTAAAATGGGGGTAACAGTATCTATCTCAGAGAGCTTCTATGAGGGACTATATACAAAAGTACAGAGCCGGACACATGACAAGTACTCTACACTTTTCAGTTATCTTCTCTCCAGCTCCTCCCTCGACTGCCTTCTGGCTGTGAGACCAACCCCTGCCTCACAGCACTGTCCCTGGGTCTCCAGTGACAACTGCAATCTCCTGACCCAAACCCCCAGGTAGAACATTCTTTGCTGAGAGGTCTCGAAAGCAGGGCACAGAGCGGCTGGGGCTTGTTCCTGAGAAAGTGGCCCACACGATCCTGACCTGGATCCTGACCAGTTGATGGTCTGAAAAGGGCAGACACGTAACTGTAATTCCTGCTCAGAGCGGCCGCTGACTCCCACCAAGCGTCCCCCCTGCCTGTCTGGCCAGCTCCACCAACTCGCAAAGGTCAAATGCTGTTTCCACTCTGCACGCCGCCTCTGGGGAGAGCAGGGGAGAAAACTATTTGAAAAATGTAAATTGAAAAAAACCCGTGGCTCTCCACCCCCCCCACATACACACACACATTGCTCACACCCGACTTGAAAGAACACAGGACCACGTCCCAGCACCGTGGTCTTAAAAGCAAGTAGAGAGACAAAGAAGCAGTGGAGAGTGTTCACGGTGGGGACCAGCTCCTGGCCTGGCTGATTACAAATGACCCTGCCAATCCAGACACGGAAATCACTGTGTGCAACAGCATCCTTCCAGGTCCTTCTCGAGTGCTTCCTGGAGGAAGCCAGGTACTATAAGCCACAGTCCCTAGCGCAGCCCTGACCTGTGCTCTTGAGAGCACCCAAGGGCCCAGTACGCTCAAGTCAGCCCAAGGCACAAGAGACAAAGGTGGCCTTCGATTAGGCCAAGGCCCCCAGAACCGCGCTCTCCCAGCCAGAGGTGCTTTCACGACCGAACATTTTTCCTCGAAGCCACCCTCTACCCCTCTTCTGCCAGGAGAAAATGACACCAACTAGACACAAGCAGGGCCAGAATCCACGTCCAGCTTGAATGAAGAAAAGGAACCACAGTGAGTGCAGAAACCCTGGCTGCCGATTGCCTGGTACGTGGGGGAGCTTGTCTTTTATTCTCCTAAACTGGGCTTCTCCTGCCCTACTCTCTGGAGTTCAACTTCCAGATCTTTCCTCCCTCCTCCCTCCCCACTCTACAAACCTCAAACAGTATACATCCCAGGAACGTCTAGGCCTCAGGCTAAAAGTCCTCTCCTGACACATCTGTGATACAACCCATCACTCATGGCTGCATGGGGGAGGGAGGACAGATATGTGCGCTCTGGGAGTACAGGATGGGCGGGGTGGGGGGATGTGAGACAAAATGAGACACATGCTCACCACAGCTTGTGATGCTTCCACATGCTTCCACGCTTGGGCAAAGCCACAGAAAATAAGCCGACTGAAGAAGCAAGTGTCCTAATCAGGAGCAGGTGTTTGCATGTTAGCTCAAGTTGGGACAAGAAAGCGCCTGGTATCAGGTGGGCTCATTGCCATGTCTCTCTGGAATTGCAGGTTTATCACCAACCAGGCAGGTGAGGTCGCCCGTGTCCAGCAGTGGACGGGCCCATAGCTGCAGTCATCCAAGGAAGCCAAAGAAAAGCCAGTGAGCGCTCCATTTAGTGTCTTGTCCGGATACCTGGGTCAATGAATCCAAACCCAGGAGACCAGGCAACAAGAGGACAGAAGCCCTCTGGTCCTCTTCTAAGTGAATGGACACAGACAACATGGATTTCAGCAAGACCACGAGCAGGACCAGAGTTTTCAGCTAAGATCCTTTCAGCAGTCACAAAAATTAACTCAGGATAACTTGGTGCCCTGGAAATCCTCCCTGTTCCTGATCTCTTGAGAGAGCTATAAATCTCCTTCTAAATTAGCATTTTCTCTGCATGCACACCTGCAAAAAGCTCAATGTTGAGGAAGTGGGGGGAGAAAACCAGACCCGCTGACCCAGGCTGGCCTGGCCTGGAAGGTAGGCTGCTGATTCAAATTAAACACTCCCGGGCGGAGAAAGTCAATCTCCTTTTTCAGTGGCTGGCACTTAATGCACTATTTCTCTCCACCTTCGTCCTCCTCTTTTTGTAATCTCTTGGCTGCACGTGAATGTTCACTATTTGGTCATGGTCTCTACTCACGGACCCCAAAAGGAAGGCGTGAACTTGTCACTGAGAGGTTCCTTTGACCTAAGAGCTGTCAGCATGACAGTGGGGGTGCAGGGCAGGTGGCAGAGAAGGGGAGTGGCATCTGATCCCACATGCCTCCCCTGGCCCAGGCGACTCTGCCAGCCCCACTCTGCTAGCATTCCACAGCCATTTCTACCTGCCCGGTCCTCTTAAGCAAACATCAAGACAGCCAGGAACACACAGCTCAGTCTGAGCAACATTCTTCCCTAGGATGCGCAAGAGAAGGTACTGGCTCCAGAGCACTTCCTCCACCCTCACAAAGGGCTCCCGGTGGGGGACAGGAGATCTAAGGCTGGTCAAGCTGGGAGGATCAAAGCAAGACGTCCTGTGTTCCCACCCACCCAGCACCATCTGCTCTGCCCTGGCTGGGAGGAGAGGATGCCTGGAGAAACGAGCCCGTCCAGGAAGGTACCTGAGTCCAAGGGCCACGGTGCATGTCTCCTAACGGGTTATCACGTAGAGGAAACAGATTTAGCATGTAAGTTCTTCCCATGGTAGGACACAGGGTCAAAGAGTGGATGATGCTACTGTGAGATTGATTTCTGGTTCACTAGAAAAGTGAGTGAACGCTTAAAGCAAACAAAAAATTATAAGGGTTGCCTGGAGAGGATGTGAGTTTTCACCCCCGAAGGCATTCAAGCTCAGGAGGAACAACTGCCCTGAACATTATGAATCGATCTGTCTTCGTTGCCCTAAATGTGTCCCCCGCAAAGACTTTCCCATAGCCCCTGGAAGGAAGTGTTGGAGAAACCAAGGGTCCTGCCCAGATGTAGCTGATTGAACAAGGGTGGTCACCTGATTCACAGCCTCCCGAATCATTGACAAGGCAGGGACCAATCTGGTTCTGTCCCTCAAGCAGAGAGGCAGAGCCCTGGCAGAGGGATGGCTGGCTGGGTGAAAGTACAGTCACTGTTCACAGTGGCCATGGACTCCGGAGGCTGGGGAAGGCGTCAAGTCCCAAGGCCAGCTCAGGCTCCCTTTGACTCTGGGGTTAACACACAGCGTGGACTCCCCCTACGCAGACCCCCTGGTATCACAGCTCAGCATGATGCCTGGCCCTGGACAACAAGGCTAAAAGCTCAGTCATCGTCAAGGCTCTGGATAGCCCAACAGGCAGCCCCTCCCATACATACACTCCACCTGGTGGAGAGGTGACACCACCTGTCGTGCCCATGCAGCCCCTAATAACCTAATAACACCATTTTGTTACTTGCAATCTGTTGTACTGTATACAGTATTTAAGAGGGTTAATGAACAGAGGCAGCTCCATTAGTAAGTACCTACTGTATACTGACCCTGCAGGATGCATACACCATTCCTATTTTACAAGATTAGGAAACTGGGCCTCAAGACCAAGCAGTTTGCCTGAGTCTCCAGTGTGGGCTTCTCACAATGCGTAAGACTCTGACACACTGCTGTCAGATGCCCACTTCCAAGGGGAAGAGCAAAGCTCTAGCAGTTGCTAACTACGAACTGTCTCCTCTCTCTCTCCCCATCATGTCCTCGCCCCGTCCCATGTACTTACCTCCTAGTGACCACTGACCCTGGACTTGTCTGACTTGGGCATCTTTCCAACAAGTCTTGTATCACGCCAGCTCCCATTCTGGTATAAAACTAATATAAACAATGTTTATCAAGCACCTACTGTGTACCAGGCACCGTGCATGTGCCATCTCACTTAATCTCCACAAAACCCCTACTAGATAGGGCTAGCATCCCCAATTTATAGACAAGGAAATGGAGGCTCAGCAGGGTTTAGTAGAGGGCCTGGGGTTTCCACTTTTAGAATGACCTACACCCAGGCATTCTGGCTCCATGGCCCTCAGCACTTGGTTCAGTCTCCAGTATCTGCATGTTCAGAGCCTTGGGTCTGTGTATCATCTTGGCTCAGCGAGGGATGCTCATGCTACTACACTGGCCGATACGCCCCAAACAGCACCAGGCACCGAGGCAAGCCAACTGTGCCCTTCTGCTAAATCCCTACCTTTGTGGGCTACCCGCTCCCTGCTCAGCTGTGAGAAGGTGACAGCTGCCTGCCTGTTGGGTATGGACTCAAGTCACCTCTAAAGGGATCAATCAGCGCTTTCCAGAGAGCCGGCCCAGTTCCAAACGCAGGCTGGAAAATCGGACTCCCGAGGGAAGAGGGGTGAGGAGCCAGATGCTGTCTGGAGTCCCCAAAGCACCAGCTGCTATTGCTGACTCCAGTGTGCTCAGCCCAGGGGGCTGGTGACAGGGGCGTCACAGTGAGCATTTATGCAGGCCCATGAGGGAACAGGCACACTGGGATGATGGGGTGTCCAATCAGCCCATCTTGGCCCCACACTCAGGAGGCTGACATATCTGGGGGTCTTCCTACAAGCCTTCCTGGGACATGTGAAGGATGGGATAGGGAGAAGTGGAGAGGAGGTGATTATTTATGACCAGGAGACTGTCGAAGGGACAAGCAACTGTTTAGCTAGTCCTTAAAGACAAAGGTGGAAAGAGAAGAAAAAATGAACAATTAACAGAAGAGACAGCTGAGCTCCTTGCAGGGGTCCAGAACAGGACCTGGCCCATATTAAATGGTCCAGGGAAATATACAAAGTAATGAACTAACAGTGTCCACAATAGGCTTTACAGTAGGCTTTCTTTTGGTCCCACAGTGCCTAGCAGGGGAGCAAACGCACACTGCTGAAGGGAGCATCTTCACACCGCGGGACAGCCCTCTGCTCCCAATGCCACGTGCAGAAACCAGCATGAGGTCGAAGCACAGAGGAGCTTGAAAGAGCAAGAAAGGCCTCGCAGGGTCACAGGTCCGGGACAGGGAGGGATCTGGACTTGGTATGGATGGGGAGATAACAGAGCCGAGAACTAGAAAGGTGCAGGGAATGAGCTGGGTGCTTCATGGGACAGGGAGGCGGCCTTGAGCACCTCCGCAGGAAGCAGGAGGAGGGCTGTCACATGCTCCTGGCTCCCAGCACCAAGCCAAGGAGAGAGCACGTGTCGATGCCCGCCCCATGGACAGACAGGAGCCCTGTTGCACCTGGGGAGAGGGTGAGGGAGGGTGTTTTTCTGGTTCAAGTGAAGGGTTCCAGATGGAAGAAACCATCTTCCAGAATCTAAGTGGCTTGAGAATGGGGCTCATCCCACTCAGCTGTCAGTGCCAGGCACCCAGTCAGGGCCTGATAAGCCTTTGTGGGGTGAGTGAGTGAGCCAACAAGCGGCAAGTGTGATGTAAGGAAGTGATGGCCAGCTGGAATCCAAGCTGTGATGGTCAGTGCGCCATCCATCGATGCTCGCGCTCATGGCAGAGCTGGGAGTGAGAGCAAGGCGGGAGGATTGATGTGACCAGGGAAGCCAGCAGGGGGAGGGGCAAAGGTGACTCTGTAACTGCTGGGAGGGTGGAGGGATTACTTTCCATAGGGCACATCTGCACCAGTGACCCACCGTCTAGGGTTGCCTGGGATTGAGAGGTGTCCCATGATGCTAAACCAGGAAAGTCCTGGTTTGGGTGCCTCCCATGAAGCACCCAGCTCATTCCCTACAACTTTCTAGTTCTCAGCTCTGTTATCTCCCCACCCATACCAAGTCCTGGGCACAGCAGGACGAGTAGGTCACCCCAGGGACAGGTCCGCCCTCACTAGCACCCTAAAAGGAACAGGACCATGGATGTTTCCAACCGCATCTCTAAGGGGCCTCAGAGCATGGGAGGCACTTCCACATCTGCAGAGTCACATAAAGAAACCATGGATCTGTGAGCTGGGTAGGGCTGGCACTATAAGCACATTTCACGGCCCTGGGAGATGGGTTCAGAGGGCGAGTGACCGCCCAGGGCGTGCAGAAGCAAGCAGCAAAGCCAGGCTGTGCTCTGCCCTCCGCCTCCATGGCCCTTCTATGCACGGGGAAGACACTCAGCCGAGAAGCCTGCCTGCTTGAGCGCAGCTGTGGGCCAGGCTGATGTCCTCCCCAGCCTGATGCACACCGAGGGAAGCAGCGGAGGCCCTGTCCCCAAGAGCCAGCTGGGTGCCTCTGGGGACATGGGCCCATCTGGCCTTCCACTCTTTGGGGGTTCTGGCATTGGGGGTGCAGGCGGCCGCCACCTGGGATGTGGGGTGGAGGAGGTGGGGTGCTGTAGGGCATGGCTCCGCTCCCTGCCTTAATGTCACCATCATGGCCGTCCCTTGGGTAAGGCTGGTCTCTCCGAAGGCCCTTGTGAAAAGCAGACAGACCATCTAGTGACACACCCCAGGAGTGGAAGGGTCAACCTGCTCTGGGCAGCTGGGGAGGGAACAGGCCAGCGTGCAGGGAGACGGTGAGGAGGAGGAAGAGAGGAAAAATGAAGTGGAATGAGCTTCCTGGAGCAGTCGTGCGTGGGGTTTCAAACTGCAGCTTCAAACTGCAGCTGCATCATCACCTTGGGGGGCTTGCTGAGACCCACACTACTGTCCCCACCCCCAGGCTTCTGATTCCACAGATCTGAGGCAGAGAATTTGCATGTCTGACAAGTGCTCGGGTGCCACTAATGTTGCTGGTCCTGGCGGCACATATTGAGAACCGGGAGCCCAGCTCCTGCGTTGGTGCGGGGGGTGCCGGCAAAGGTCCGAGGGCACAAGTGGGTCGCTGGAGGTGGGGAAGGCCCACCAGAGGAAAGACGGCAGGTGCTGGAGCTTTGGTTCTCAAACCGTAGAGTGCACCAGCATCACCTGGGGGCGGGGTACCTTGTTCAAAATGCAGATTGCTGGGTCCGTTCCCAGACATTTCTGATAGTCCAGTTTGGGTCCTGGGTCCAGGAAACAACACTGAAAAACAACAGGCTCCCACGTGACTGACACAGGCGGTCTGGGGCCACAGGGAGCAGCATGGCAGCTCTGGGGAGCAGGGTGGAAAAACAAACATCTCAGTCCTCATGAGCGCGGCGGGTCATGGAAACACTCGGTAGCATCACCCCCTGACTAAGGGCCAACTTCAGTGTGCAGCCCACTCAGCACATGTGGCCTTTTGCAATTAAACATTGAGACTGGTCACGGTGGCTCGTGCCTATAATCCCAGCACTTTGGGAGGCCGAGGTGAGAG
Organism: Carlito syrichta; assembly: GCF_000164805.1. Taxonomy (NCBI): domain Eukaryota; kingdom Metazoa; phylum Chordata; class Mammalia; order Primates; family Tarsiidae; genus Carlito; species Carlito syrichta. Next base: position 238,126 of record NW_007232371.1, read on the forward strand.
GATTCAAGACCAGCCTGGGCAATTTGGCGAGACCTCATCTCTACAATAAATCAAAAAATTAGCCAGGCATTGTGGCGTGTGCCTGTAGTTCCAGTTACTTGGAAGGCTGAGGAGGAAGGATCACCTGAGCCCAGCAGGTTGAAGCTGTAGTGGCCATGAGCCACTGCACTCTAGCCTGGATGAAAGAGTGGACTCCAACTCAAAAAAAAACCAACAAAAACCCAACAACAACGTTGAACATCCAGTTCTTCAGCTGCACCAAGTCCAGGGGCAGACAGAACGTTTCTATCTTTGCGGAAAATCTATCAGACAGCAGCAGCCTGGAGAGATCACATTGTGCTGCCTCCACTTCCCTGTCTATAAAGAGGCTTCTCCTAGGTCACCCCGAGGGTTCCAGAGAGTGAAAAGACCCCACCTAGTGCAGACATTTCCACCCCATACCTAAGGAACCCCATACCCTGCGGGGAGTCGGCAACCCAGCTCAAAGGGGGAGGCATGTGTGTCTGCCCCGGAACCCAAGAGATGCACGTTTGCCTCTTGGTCAGCTGCTAGTGCAGCCAGAAAGGCCTCGAAGGAGACCAGAAGGGCTGAGGGCTGGCACTGTGGAAAGGTGAGGGCTGGCTGGGGGAGGCTTAAGAGAAGGCACAGAGGTCGGCGCAGCTGGAGGAAGATCGACCCCCACTCGGCGATGGCCTTCAGCCTGGGTCAGATGCTGGCAGCCGATGGATAGAAGGAAATACTGACCTGGCCGGTCTAACCTCCCCAGGCTTATCTGAAAGGCGGAATGGAGGTAGTGTTTGCAGACCAGGATGGGGAAGCTGAGCACGCCAAGGGGATGCTGGTATCAGCCCCCATCATGAGCCCTCCGATCCCTGGTGGGGCACACCCAAGCCCTGCCTGATGCCTCCACCACTGAAGAACTCACGGCTTCCCGGGGAGGCCCAGCCTGCACTGGACAGAAAACCTCTACTGCCCTGAAGGAAAGGTTGTCTCCCCGCAATGTCTAAGCAGTAGATGCCTTTCTGTTCAAGGCAGATCCTGGGGCAAGGAGTCCTCAGGCTTAGAAGTCACAAATACATGATGAAAGACAAACTGATAAAAGGCAAAATCACTTCTCCGTTTTTTAAAAAGTGACATCAAACAGACACAGACAAAAATGATTCATCATAGCTGGGTATGGTGACCCACACTTGTAGTCCCAGCTACTCAGGAGGCTCATGTCTAAGGATCGCTTGAGCCCAGGAGTTCCAGGCTGCAATGAGCTATGATCGCACCTGTGAATAGTCCTTGCACTCCAGCCTGGGCAACAGAGCAAGATCCCATCTCAAAAAAAAAAAAAAAAAAAAAGAAAAGAAAAGCATCACACTACCAGAGACATAACAGTGTGCTGGTTTTAATACCTCGAAGAAAAAAAATGCCTGAATTTGTTTCTTCCCCAGACCTTCCCAGCACGCCAGTGAGGTGGCCATGTTTTAAAGGATGTGTAAGACACACTGGGGATAATGCATCCAGAACAGAGAAACTCCAGATGTGGTTCGGTGATCATGGGGGCAGGGCAGGGTGGACAGTATGTTAAAAGCACAGGGCCCTGTAACTGCTGCAGAACCCCACTTAGGGGAGGTCCCCAGAACAGGCTGATGCACAGAAAACAGAAGGCAGAGTGGGGGTTCCCAGGGGCTGGGGGAGGGGGCTGGGGATTTACTGTTCAAGGCGCAGTTTCCCTTTGTGGTGATGAAAAAGTTCTGGGAATGGATAGTGGTGATTGTCCAACACTGTGACTACTCAATGCTACTGAACTGGACATCTAAACGTGGTTAAACGGCAAATTTTATGTTATGTATATTTCACCCCAAAAATAAAATGCAAAAAAAAAAAGCACAGGGTCTGGAACTCCACCCGGGACCTACTGAATCAATCTCTGAGATGGGCCCGGGAATCTGCATTTGAGCCCATGCTGTCAGGCCACAGCTTCGTGTAGGTCTCCCATGTAGGGGAGGCCACGGGCAGAGTCTCCCCCCGCCCCCACCATCCAGGCCCCATGGCTTCCAGGCCTCATGGCTTCCTGCCCCATGGGACAGTAAGTCAACAGAAACATCCCTGCGTGGCTCTCTGCTGCTTGGCTGACACAGGTGAGAGGTGCCAAGAGGAAGGGCAAAGCAGCACTCAGCTGACCGGGTCTGGGTGTGAAAAGCATCAGGGCCACAACAGAAGGGACCCAAGAGGGGCGGGAAGGACTGAAAGAGGTCCCTCTGGCGGTTCTGGACACCAAGTCCTAAGAATCCTGGTGAATCACAGGACGAGAGTTTGGTCTCCTCTGTCCCCTCAGCACCCGGCCCAGGGTCTGGCGCCTCCGTGAAGCTCCAGGAGCCAGGAATTCTGGGAGAAGGAGAGGTATGGGAATGTTGGTGGCAGCTAGGGAGGACTGGGCGTCTAAGCAACAGCCAACAGTGGCTGCTCTCACCACAGGACAGTTCTGTGAGTGCGAAAGACTGAGAAATGCATGTGCCTCTTTCTACTAGATTCTGGAAACACACGTGCCAGGGCAAAGGTTGGCAGAGAAAGGAAAAAGCAAGATTTAACCAGGATGTCCATCTACCTCACTGTCCACCTTGGGACAACAGTGGCAGGGAAAAGGATGCTGCAAATACCAATGCCAGGATGCAGGGGTTAGACCAGTGTAGATCTCTGAGTTTCTTACTCTAAAACTGGCCGGGTGCGGTGGCTCACGCCTGTCATCCCAGCACTTTGGGAGGCAGAGGTGAGAGGACTGCCTGAGTCCACGGGCTCAAGATCAGCCCGGGCAACTTGGTGAGACTTTGTCTCTACAGTAAATCAAAAACTTAGCCGGGCGTGCTGGTATGCGCCTACAGTTCCAGCTACTTGGAAGGCTGAGGTGAACAGATCGTCTGAGCCCAGCAAGTCAAGGCTGGGGTGGCTGTGAGCCTGTCACTGCACTCCAGCCTGGACGACAGAGTGAGAGACTCTGACTCAACAACCACAACAAAAATTAACCCAGGCCAGGTGTGGTGTCTCACATCTGTAATCCCAGCACTTTGGAGGCCAAGGTGGGAGGACTGCTTGAGCCCAGTAGCTCAACATCAGCCTGGGCAACATACTTTGTCCCTACAAAACATATGAAAATTAGCTGGGTGTGGTGGCTTGTGCTTGTAGTCCCAGCTACTCAGGAGGCTAAGGTGGAAGGATCCCCTGAGCCTGGGAGGTTGAAGCTGTGGTGAACTGTAATCACGCCACTGCACTCCAGTCTGGGTGACAGAATGAGACTCCAGTTCAAAAACATACATAAAATTAACCCAGTCCCAGAAACACAAAAAGCAGAGGTTCTCCAAGTCTGACCTGTGGGTGAGGGAGCCTGAGAATCTATATATTAGCAAGCACCCCAGACCACAGTGGTCTCTAGTCTGAGACACCCCCTTGAGTGGGTCAGTGGGGGTTAGGGAAGAGGGTAGAGAGTGAAGACACTCCTGTGCCTTTTTTTTTTTTTTTTGAGTTGGAGTCTCACTCTGTCGCCCGGACTGGAGTGCAGCGGCTGCTCCCGGCCAAGGCAGCCTCCACATGCTGGGCTCCGGCGATCCTTCCGCCTCAGCCTTCCAAGTAGCCGGAATTACAGGCGCGCGCTACCTCGCCCGGCTGATTTTTTGATTTATTGTAGAGATGAAGTCTCACTGCCCAGGCGGGTCTCGAACCCGTGGGCTCAGGCAATCCACTCACCTCAGCCTCCCAAAGGCGCGGGATTACAAGCTGAGCCACCGAACCTGGCTACTCCTGTGCCTTTACAAGGTCCCACCCCTGACCCTGGAAGCCACCCCACGTGACATCTTGGAGTATGATCTTTCCCCTGTCCCAGGTCTGTTTCCTCAACTTGTAGAGGAAGGAAGTTGACCCCAACCTTGCTGAGATGTTTCTCTCTCAGCACTCTGCATTCTAGGTCCCCAAATAGCCAAGATAGTACCTCCCATGGGGAACCAGCCCACCTCTTTGGATTCTGGGTGGAGCAGAGTCTCCTGGAGACAGAGCCCAGGGGCCACTCTGGGCCCCAGACACCCTCACTCCCAACACCCTTGGCTGATTGGAAGCCAGCATGCCAAAGATGCCAGGGAGAAGATCCCATGGCTGTCAGCATGTCAGCCTCTGCTCAGCCTTGTGAGCCTGGGGAATTGTCAGCTGACAAGGAGACTGCCGAGAAGGACAGTCCCGAGGCAGACAACACGGATCCTGGGACGGCCACTTTCTACACCCTGCATGGCCTCTTGAGGCCTCAGTGTCTCACCTGTGGGATGGGGAGAATGCCAGCTGCCTTCAGGATTGCAGGGAGCAGAGCGCCTGAGTCCCTGGCTGGCCCCGAGTGAGTGACCCTTCAACCCAACAGGACCTGACTGAGCTAAAATCCACATTCTCCCTTGTCCGGGCACACAGAACTTCAAAGTTGGGAGCACCCTGGCAAGGCTCCCGTGAGGGGAGAGAATGAGGCATCCAGGAAACAGCAGCTGTTGTTTTTACTTCTCTCCAAGCCCCTAGGGAGAGTTTTCTGAAACTTCTGTACAATTAAAAGGTACTGAACACACTCAATGCCTGTGATAAAGTTACAGCCCAAATGAGCTAGGAGCCTGAGCCTGCTTCCAAATCTGGGTGGCAACAAGACAGAGCCATGGACACCTGGAGATCAGCCACCAGGTGCCAGGTGTCCCCTGCACAGTCTCCAAAGTCCAGCACGTAGACCGAGGTCTGCCGCCACACGGTGCCCACCAGCTCCCCGGTCCTCAGCCCAGACTTAGTGCCACCCAGGTCAGAGTGAGGATACCAGGCTAAGTCACTTACCTGTTGTACCCTTCTGGCTGTGATTTTTCTCCAAACTGGGGCCTGCTGTAGCACCTGATGGGTTGGTGCCATTCGCCGGGGCTCCGAGGAGTCGCCACAATCGGCGTCCTCTAGCTGGCCTCTCTGGAAGGCCTCCCAACAGCAGACGAGAGAAAGCCTGAAATTCCCACCTTCGTGGAAGCTGCCCCAAGGGATGTGGAGGGGGTGGTCCTTGTGAACACGAGGTGCCCCCCACCATCCCTGTGCCTGACAGGCCCTCATCTGATGCCCACAATGCAAAATTCATTTATGGAGAGTGAATCCACAAAAGCAGCTCCCCACACGCACACACCTGATCACCACGCTCGCCTCTGTGTTTACAGCCCTAGTGACTCACAGCAAACACGGGATCCCCACAGCGACAGCTCTGGCCAGCTCTAATGACATGTGGGGTGTGCTTATCTGTTGGGGCTGGCATGTTTATGCGCCCACGTACCTGACATCTTTGTCAACCTGCTGCGTTATGGACGAGAGAGGCTAACTCCAGAGTCGTGGGTGCGATTTTCCCCTTGGGGTGATTTTTAAAAGAGCAAACTCTTCTTTCTGAGTGGCTGGAGGGTCCTGGCAAATTGTCCAGTTAACTCAACCGGAATATCACAAAAAACATAAGGGTGCTCATGGCCACGACAGAGATTTCTGGGTAACTTCGAAGCCCAAGTACGCAGCTAGAAATCCTTCCGAGTCACCTGTCTGAGCAAATCCCAACATTTCAATCTTCAAGAATTAAAAAGAAATATATACATATATATAAATAGTTTACACACGCTTCAAACTCTTTGGACGCTGGATAAATGGGAATCCCCCTTCTGGGGCCCGACAGCATCAGGCCCCACAGGTACAAAGGATACTGATCACAGATTCCTAACCAACATCTATCACCTCTGAGGTAGATAATGCAATCCCCATTTCACAGAAGGGTAAACCGTGGCTGAGGAAGTTAAATAACTTGCTTGGGGGCACACATCTAGTAAGGAGCAGAGGTGATAAATTCAAAGCAGCATGTGTTTGATTCCAAAGCTGAGTCCCTGTACCCACCATAGTGTGCCACAAGCCCTGGCAGGAGGAAGTTCAGCCCATCACACTGAAGCTTAACACAGGGTGGAGGTGCCAGGCCACAGGTTCAGACTCCTCAGGGAAACCAATGCAAGCAGTGGCTGTCACTCTTGATTATCTAGGAAAGCCAAGTTCCCCACTCCCTCCATCCCACTTGGCCAGCAGAAGGATGCTCACGGGACACCCACCAATGGGTCCCAGCAGGCAGCTTCCTAAAACATCTCCAATTCCAAAGAGGAGAGATTTCACCTCATCCTATCCCAGCAGAAGTCCTTTCCAGAAAGGATAAGAGAAAGCCAGCTTCCTGCTGAAATTGCTAACTGCACAGAGATAAGCAAATGCTTGAGTTGCTTAAAAGAAGGAATGTCAAGAAGAGGACATCCTTTTTTTTTCTTGTTTAAGGATAAAAAGGTAAAGGGAAAAGAGACCTGAAACTTAACGTGAGTCCACTTTCTGAAGATCAACACAGAAGTCCTTCCACAGGGCAATCCGGGATAAACATCTGGCCCTGTGACCTTGGGCAGTTCCTCAGCTTTTCTAGGGACCAGGTCTCTATCTGTGAAATCTGTGAGTGGGATTAGCAATGTACCACATCTTCCCACCCCCTTGCTGGAAGGACCCATGAAGGCAAGGCATTGTGTTTGGTTAGCATCAAGACTGGCCCATGGGAAATATTGTGCTGGGAGCCAGTACACAAAGAAACACAAGTGCCCCATGTCCGCGGGTTTCATGGGGGGAGTGGGTGGGGGAGGGGAGAAGAAGCGATAAGAACACAAATAATAATAACAATAATAAGGTGGAGGGTGTGGGGAGGCAGGAGAAGACCCGAGGCTGAGCTGGGAGTCAGGAGGAAAGCCTGATGGAGCAGCAGGGTTAGGGCTCAGGTGTGGACCCCCAAGATGCCCAGTCTACAAAGATGATTTCCCACCATCTTTTAAAAAACACCTTGGGCCAGGAATGATGGCTTATGCTTATAATCCCAGCACTTTGGGCAGCTGAGGCGGCAGAATTGCTTGAGCCCAAGAGTTTGAGACCATCCTAGGCAACCTAGTGAGACCTTGTCTCTCCAAAAAAAATCAAGAATGTAGCTGGGTGTGGTGGCACATGCTGTAGTCCCAGCTACTTGGGAGGCTGAGGTGAAAAGATGACCTGAGCCCAGGAGGTCAAGGCTGCAGTGATCATGCCACCACACTCCAGCCTGGGTGACAGAGTGAGTCTCTGACTCTAAGTAAATAAAAATAAAAACCGACTTCGTTCCCTTAGCTGATCGCAACACCCTCTCGTCTTGGAAACTGCACACCCGCGCACCACACTTCCCTCCCTGGTGCCCTCCTTCCGAGTGCCCTACCTAAGTGCTAAGCAGCACCCACTCCGATCACTCTAGCCCCTCCCGCCTTGCTTCTGCAGAGCACTTAAACCATCCCCGGACATACCCTGTGCACATTTGCCTACTGGAAATCTCCTCCCACCGAATACAAGCGCCGTGGAAACAGGGGCTACGGTTGTCCCCTCTGCCGCCACATCCCTGGCAGCTATAACAGCACCTGGCATGGAATAGATGCTCAAGAAATGAGACCCAGGCCAGGCGCGGTGGCTCAAGCCTGTAATCCCAGCACTTTGGGAGGCTGAGGCAAGAGGACTGCCTGAGCCCAGGGGTTGGACCAGCCTGAGCAACTTGGGGAGACCTCATCTCTACAACACATCAAAAAATTAGCTGGGCATGGTAGTGCGTGCAGGTAGTTCTAGCTACTTGGAAGGCTGAGGGGAAAGGATCGCAGTCAATGCTGGTGTGGCTGTGAGCCTGCCACTACACTCCAGCCAGGGTGACGGAGTGAGACTTCAACTCAAAAAGAAAAGAAAAGAAATGCAGCCCAGCGAATGGACAACAATGATTGGAAGAACTCGATCCACGTTCCCAGCTAAGGAACACCCCCCCCAGCACCTGGCTCACTCTGTGGGGGCTCTGGAACGACCAGCTCTCCAGTCGCGGTTATTCCCACCACGCCAACAGGAAAACGGAGTTGTGGGGTGTCTCAAGGTCAAACGTTATAGAGGCAGAAGCAGGTGCAGACTATGCCAGCGTCAATGTCTGTACCTCATGCTACAGTCCCCGGCCTCCCCCATGCAGGAGGCCAGAGTTGTCACCATCACTGGGCCCATCACCCTGCTGATCTCAGGATATTTCCCCCAGCAATGTCAAGGTGTCCAGGCCTTTATCCCCCCCAAGCCAGTGTCCCTCTCTCTTGCCCCCTCTCCCCACACCCCTGAAATGGGTGCCAATTTTCATACTCTCCCATTCAGGAGGGCACCGCCTTTCAGCTCCTGAAACTGACCATCAAATTCAACAAGCGACCAAAGTGTCGCCATTCTGGGATGAGTCACCTCAAGCCTGACTGAAATATTTATTTCAGCAACAATTTCAATTTGCAGCTTTAAGTCAAGAGTTCCCATTTCCCTCCCAGAGAGGGAACCCTCTCGTAACAGCCAATGGGCTCAAAAACCATTTCCATGATGGGCTGTCCTAAATGCCTGACCATCACAAAAGTTCCTGGAAACTCTATCTGGTCTTTTAGAACTGGAGACCAGAAGAGGGTCAAGGGTCATGGGGTACAGAAAACACAAAATGTTCTGGTTTCGCTGCAGGTTTGATCCTATTTCCCACCAATGATGCCATCTGGAAATCAGGAGATGTCCAATGCTGTCTCCCCTAAAAGGGACGCCTATTAGAGGTGCAGAAATAACAACAGCCCAGGCCCAAGAGACAGGCGTTCCTCGGCTGCACTGAGTCATGAGGATATTGCTATTATGAACACACAAATGGAGTCTATAGAGACACAAAGTAAACAGCCATATCTCCGCCGGCCATCTTCCATACATGTTTACATAATAACAACTTCCACAAACCCGACACAGCCTCCACCACTTAAGTATTTTACAGACAAAAGTCATCTTGACACAGTTCATGAGAGTGGAGATGGAGCAGACAGCATCACAACCTGATGGGAAACTGAGTCAGTGGGAAGCCAAATGAACTGAGGACCAACACGCATTCAGTATTTATGGCGACGAGGCAAGGTGCTTTACGGACACCTTTTTTTTTTTTTAATTTTTATAGAGACAGTCTCCCTATGTTGCCCAGGCTGGTCCTGAACTCCTAACCTCAAGTGATCCTCCCCCCCCTCGGCCTCCCAAAGTGCTGGGATTACAGCTGTGAGCCATGGCATCCGGCCCAAGATACCACCTTTTCAATGGCAAACCATTAGTTGGTATTATTATTATTTCCACTGTCCAGAGGAGTAAACTGAGTCTCAAAAAGAGGAAGCAACCTGCCCAATCTCTCCAATCTGCTTGCTCTGCATCTGTGCTGTTTTACAGTGGCCTGTCTTGGACTCTCACTGCCCCCAGCAACTGAGAAGGTGGACAGAGGAACTTCAGCTCACGACAGAACACTTGGCCCTGATGCCTGATGCCGGAGGCCACATTCCATCTTCTGGGGAGACCAGCAGAGGCAAGACAGGGTTGAAGGCGACTTGCCGCTGGCTTTTATTCACAGGAAAGAAATAATTATTAGGTAAGTAAGTCGCGTGTTCCCCAGCTGGAGCGCTCACGGTTTGGGAGAGGTGTTCCAGTGCCCAAAGCTGTAGATTTTCACAAAATTTGAAATTCCAACACCGTGGCTTAGGACTGTGGGAACCTGGGCAAGTCGCTTAACCTCTGGGCTTTTCCATTCTCATCAGCACGGAGATAACACAGTCTCATCGCCCAAGAGTTGTGATAAGATTTTAAGGAGACACGGCATGTCAATGACTAGAGCCCAGTAGGTGTTCAATAAACAATGAATAATCATGGTGCGCCCCTCCCCCATCTTTCCCTGGGCAGAGTACTCAGAACTTCAAACTGAAGACAGACCCTTGTCAGAAAAGCCTTTTGTCTAGCAGCCAAGTTTCTTCCCACCCCAGAGTCTATCGGATCCAGAAGTTCCTGGGCCCGCCCCCTCAGCACCTAACCTGGGGGGCGGGGGAAGGGAGACCGGGAAGGAACGGGCACACCCACTGGGAAGCTTCTCACACTAAAACGCTGTTCTCCACTTGGGGCGGATTAGCCAGCGATACGCAATTAGATCACTGCATTTGTCTCCATCGCTGCAATTCGTTTCTGCGTTCCCCGGAGTCCAAGTGCAGGAGAAGCGCACAGTCCCCGCGCTCCGAGCCAAAGCGAGCCTCCAGTCCTCCCTGGGGGGGTAGGG
>NW_007232371.1:249068-262704 GCF_000164805.1 Carlito syrichta
TCGGGAGGAGAGATGGCCGGGTCACGGGGTGGGAAGGGGCAGGCCTCGAGCCCAGGCCTGGCACCCCACTTTGCTGCAGCCTCCCTTCTCTTTCTACACTGGGTGACAGCCTCGCCCGAGAGCTGAAGGCCCCAGACCTGGCCGGGAGAGCGCAGGAGCGGCCCTGGGACGTTTCCTCCGCTGGTCCTTACTGTGGGACTAGCCACTTAGGTGACTCGAACACTGGGAGGCTCCGTGACTTCACCTCACTTTCCCGAGCCTCAGTTTCCCCATCGAAAAAATGGCTCCCACCCTGTCCGTCACCAGTGCCGTGGCTCCCCACTGTGGCAGCCATCGGCGGGTGAGGGGATTCCCAGGGGAGGCCAAGGCCTTGGTCCCGGGGTGTGGGTGAGGAGACAGGTACGGAGCCAGCCAGGCCCCGCAGGAGATGGCAGCTTGGAGGGTCTGCAAATCCAACCCCCGCCCCCTCACTCGAGCGGGAGTTCAGGGGCTGGCAGTGCTCCTGTGAAGTGAGTTTGCAGCTCTGAGCCCCCTTTGATCTGGGGATTACTATGCTCTTTAGAAGGACTAATTATCTCCTTCCAGCCACAGGAGGCAGGTCCAGTTTCCCCTTGTTGTAGCCCTGCGGGAGCCAAGGCGACCGGCCAGGTGAGGAGTCACACACACTCAGTGGAGCCCCAGCACCCCACCCTGCCCAGGCCTGGCTCTGTGTAACTGTGGCGTCCACCCGCCTAGGCCTGAGCTGTGGGAGTTGCACTGGTGGATGGCTCTCCAACAAGCTGGGGGAACCAAATTACGTTCCCCCGTGTCCAGAAAGCCTTTTGGGGCAGTTTCCGGCCCGTGGCTCAAAAACTCCGCCTCGCAGTAACCACAGTGGCCTGGCCACCAACCATCATGACCTTCCTAGCATCCACCTCCCCCACATCTTCCTCACCCTTCCAGTGACTGGAAGACTGGCTCAGCTGTGGGGGGCCAAGGGGCTGCCTCAGACCCCCTGCCCTGTCTAACTGGAACCCCTGACTGCCCAAGTCGGGGGCACACCAGCATGCCAAATGCTGGGTACTCCCAGGCCTGGAAGACAATTGCCCATGGACCTAAACATCCACACCATTCTGGAGGAGGGACACTGACCCCACATCAAGTGACAGGAAATGCTGGACTTCCCCAATTCCTGTCTTTGCTGAGGTAACAGGCAGAACAAAAGAAGGATCGCTCTGAGCCCTTGAGAGGGGAACCTAGGAATGCCCTTGCCAGACCTCAGACCCTAAAGACATCTGGTCCAGGAGTGTCTGCCTGAGTTACCTTCAAGAACCCACCCAGGACGTGAATGAGTTGAGCTGGGCTGTGCTGGGGCTGCTGTGGTTTGTTTCATAAGAACATCTAGGCTGTTCTATTTTGATTTAAACACTCTTTGCCTATTAAACACTTAGGAAGGAAGACTTTTCCGCAAAGAAACGCACGCTTCCCAGTGTTTCTTGAAGTAGCTGAAGTACACTTTGATACAGATGTGCACCTTCCTCTGAACTCCATGACAGGAAAAAACAGCACAAGCATGAGTAGGCAGCATTTGCCACTTGGATTCAGTCAGGAGACATTAGGGAGTGGTGAGGACTGTGGCCAACAAGAGGCTACCAGCCCCTATAGAGGAGGCCATAGATCGCTGTCCTGCAGGAAGGTGGACCTAGCATTACCAGATAGTCTACTTTTTATTTTTTTAGAGCTCCTGGTAATATGGGTGTTTATGTGAAGTCTAAGTTTGAAATGTTGGCAACTCTTTAAAACTGAAGAAGGAAAAAGAGGAGAAGGCGGAAGAATAACAAAGTAAACATATCTAGAAGTTTCTATCTCGCCCGTTGGCTGCCAGTGCCCATTTCATGGCAGAGGTGCCCTCTGCGACCTCTCAGACGTCTGCACATAACTTCCTAGTTACATTTCAGTCGTGCAAGCCAATTGCCAAGCCCGTGGCCCTGCGGAATTTTCTCTGCTCTTCCCACTCAGCTCGGCTTGGCCCTGGCTCCGTGTGTCTGTGTGTGTGTGTGTGTGTGTGTGTGTGTGTGTGTGTGTGTGTGTGTGTCGCCCACACTCAGGACCAGGACTCCAGATGCAGTTGGGTCCCCCTCCCCCATGTTCTGGGGGTCCCCAGGCTGCCCAGGCCTCCCCTACTCAGCTGCGGCCCCTCCCACTACCCCCCCCAACTCCGCTGGCAAGCAAGTCCCTGGCACCCACGGCAAGCAGCGCTCTCCCAGAAAACCATCTGCCTGAGGCGGAGGCAGTTCCTTGAGGTATGTTTCTGATTAGGAGGACACCCTGGGCCCAGGAGACGTTTCTGCTCTGTTCTGCAGTGTGAGTTCCTGGAGCCCAAAGCTGACAACCCACTGTCCACCCCAGGCCGCTTGGGTGGGACCTACAGAAGTGTACCTCCAGGGTGGGTTTTAGACTCGGAAGCGGTGACACTGGGCCGGTCACATGGGGCCCTGGGTTCCGAAGGGCCCTGAGCTTGGGCTCGCACCTGCTGTCATTGCCTTGAAATTCTTAACTATTTCTGCACACGTTATATTGGAACCCGCAAATGATGTGGCTCGTTCTGCTCCCTGAAGGCCTTCCTAGCATGCCTGGGGGAGGCTGGGAATTGATGTTGGAGACAAGTGGGCCAGGGCTTGGCACACTCTGGCCTTCTCCGGGGCACGCTGTGTCCAGCCTCTGCAGGGTGACAGGAAGGGAGCTTTTGGGGGGGGTCAGAAAAGGCAGTTGGAACTGCCCCCTCCAGGCCTCCGGCGACTCGTTCTAAAGAGCAGAGGCATGGTGAGAACTCAGGAGTGAGGGGGTGTCGACCAGACTAGGGGTGAGGGTGGGGGAGGGGGAAGAGGCTGCTTTGAGGCCAGACAGTGTCCCCATGACCCCAGCCTCAGACTGACAGGGCGCCACCCAAGAAAACGCAAAGGAGGCTGGGGACACAAGGGGTCAGTGCAGCTCCCATTCTCCGTGTCCCCTCATTCCCAGGGGAACTTCCTCAGATCACTGGAGAAAACTACAAGATGTACTTGGCTTCAGGAACAGAACCCAGGAAAAAAAAATCATATGAAGAGACCCCATTATATTTGCATCAGCTTGAACTGAATATTTGAGCCCACCGGAATTTTGCAGTTATTTTCCTTGGCTATGTTTTTAATACAGTCACACGTTGCTTAACGATGGAGCTATGTTCTGAGAAATGCGTTGTTAGGCGGTTTTGTTGTTGTGTGAACATCACGGAGCACACTTACATAAACCCAGATGGCAAAGCCCACCACGCACCTAGGCTGTGCAGTGCAACCTGTCCCTCCCAACCTACAACCTGTGCAGCATGTCACTGTCCTAAAGACTGTGGGCAACTGTGATACAGTGTATCTGTATATCTAAACACAGAAAAGGTACAGTAAAAGAATGGTATTATAATTTTATGGGCCGTGCTCAATGGCTCATGCCTGAAATCCCAGCAATCTGAGAAGCCGAGGGAGGAGAATCACTTGAGGCCAAGAGTTCAAGATCAGCCTGGGCAACATAGCAAGACCTCATCCCTACAAAATATCAGAAGAATGAGCCAGGTATGGTGGCTTGCGCCTGTAGCTCCAGCTACTTGGGAGGCTGAGGTGGAAGGATCACCTTGCACTCCAGCCTGGGGGACAGAGTGAGACTCCAACTAAAAAAAAAAAAGAAAAAGAAACATCTTATGGGACCACCATCATATATGTGGTCTATTGTTGACTGAAACGTCGTTCTGTGGCGCGTGGCTGTGTTTGCAGGAGACATTCTGTCAAGTTCTTCCAGCCAACATGTGACTGTACTCTAACAGGTCTAGCTAAGCAGCAACTCTTGACTTCTAGGAGGAAGTCAATAAGGGCTGTCTGTAACGCCCTTGTGCACTCCCAGCAAGAGCTCCCACGGAGTGTGGACACACTCCTGCAGTGCCGGTCGCCCCATGTCCAGCTGTGCGTGACCGTGGAAAAGTGCCTTCCTGCCTCTGTGTCTAAGTGTCCTCACCTGCAAAAGCAAACCGAAGGCTGACTTAGCGGGTGTGAGAGGGCTTTTCTCATTCTGTCCACTGCAGTTGAGTTAGTCTTTTTCATCCTTTCTCATGGGGGTTGGGTACGTTTTTTGTGTGTGTGTTGCTGGTAGTGACCAGAAGTGTGTTAATTACCTACCACTGCATAACACATCTCTCCAAAACATAGTGACTTAAAGACAATAAGCATTTATCATCTCACGGTTTCCGTGGATCAAAAGTCCAAGTGAGGCTGGGCTGGGTGTGTCTGGTTCAGGGACCCTCCCAGGCTGCAGCCAAGGCATCAGGTGACACTGCTGTCCACTCAAGACCCCACCCAGGGAGAAGCTCTCAAGATCACGTATGTGGCTGTTGGCAAGATTCCATTTCCCCTGGGATGTTGGCTTGAGAGCCTTAGCTCCTTGTTGGCTGTTGCATCTGCTCACGAAATGGCAGCTGGCTTCCCACAGGGGGCTCCCTGAAAGAGCGGGAGAGGGTGTGCACATGGTCCCTCTGCAACCTAATCTTGGACTTGACACCTGGCCACCTTCCGCCCATTCCATTCATGAGACATGCACCACTCGGTGCCGCCCACATTCCAGGAGGGAGGGTAAAACAAGGTGTGGACACCAGGAGGCAGAATCACTGGGGACATCGTGGAGACTGTCCACCCCCAGGAGGGTTGGGGACCCAGTCTCTGGAGGCAGAGAGGCCAGGACCCACACACACTTGCGTATGACCTTGGGCAAATGATTTCACCCTGGAAGCCTCAGCTTCTTTATCTGTGAAATGGAAGTGATCATGATAACGACGCGTTGGGTGGTGGTGGGAAGTTTCCACGAGTTGAGGACACATCCAGCTCTGCCCCATGTCTGGCATGGGGTAAACCCTCACAAACTGGGCCCGAGGCCAGAGTGCACGCTCATGGCTTCTGAGCCGGACAGGCACTCCCTGCTGTCTCCATGGAGATCTGTCACCTTCAGTCCACTTTGGGGGACTCTGAAGTGATTCTGAAGCCCTTCGGTGGGCCCTGGGCTGCCTTTGTGGCCGAGGCCACCAGCAGGGATGATGCCGATCTCTTCGGCCCTGAGCCCTCCCAGTAGGATTCTGGGACACAGGTGCAGCCGTGAGGATTAGAGTGGGATTTTCCTCCAAACCTATTTAGACCTTTGCCCTTGAGGGGTGAGGATTTTACCCGAGGTGCATCCTGCCATCTGTCCTGGCGAGGCTGGAGACTTTTGTGGGGCTGTCGTGGGCTCACAGAGACCCTTTGATGGTCTTCCCAGGGCCCCAAATGACCTGGCAGAGATCCTCATCCCCTATGGGGGCTTCCAAAGAGCCTGCCTGGAGGCAGAAGCTTAGCCCAGTCCTCAGAAGACCAGGGCATGAAAGCGACTTCACAGAGCTCAGGTGGCCTTTGCGCCCTGCCTGTTGGACTGTCTGGGTCCCAAGTTAGATTCTTAACTGCCACAAAAGAATAAAGTCCTTCCTTATCTGTGGGTCACATCTGCCTTTCTCTAAGCCCCTTTTTGGAGGGTTCACATTAAGCAGGAAGGTTTCTGCAGAAAGTTAACATGTTGTGGCTTGGCTGGGCTCGATGGCTCAGCCAGTAATCCCTCGCTTTGGGAGGCCAAGGTGAGTGAATTGCCTGAGTCCATGGGTTCGAAACCTGCCTGGGCTTGGTGAGACCTCATCTCTACAATAAATCAAAAAAATTAGCCAGGCGTGGTAGTGCACGCCTGTAGTTCCAGATACTTGGAAGGTTGAGGCGGAAGGATCGTCGGAGCCCAGCAGGTCGAGGTTGCGGTGACCGGGAGCGTGCCATTGCACTCCAGTCTGGGTGACAGAATGAGACTCCAACTCAAAAAAAAAAAAAATGTTGCGGCTTACTCAGAATAAAAACAATAACAGCAAAAATACTACAGCATACTAATAATGGCAAACATTTACATAGCACTTACTATGTGCCAGGCCCTGTTCTAAGGACTACACATATTCATTTAATCCTCCCAACAATCCTGAGAGTAAGTGTGCCATTATCATCATACTCATTGTAAAGATGAGGAAACAGACACAGAGAAGTCTAGTCACTTACCCAAAGTCACACAGTCAGTGAGTGATGGAGTCTGGCTGCAGAGTCAATGATAATAGCTATGATGCTACCTTGACAAGAGGTGTCACTTACTGAGCACTCACATGACCCCAGGAATTGTGCTTTCTAGCTCATTCAGCCTTCCAAGCCAACTCATCCCCGTGTTCCAGATAGAAAGCTGAAGTTTCAGGAGACAAAGAGAATCATCTAAGGTGATGTAGCCGGTAAATAAATGCAGGGCTGGGAGTCTAACTCTCAGAAGTGAGGGGATTCTCTGGGGAACTTCTTCCCACGTTAGGGTTACGAAGAGTGCATGCCTGTGGGCAGGGTGGGGTCACCTGCTTTTACCCATAGAGGGGACTCAGAGGGAACCCTCCTAGTGCTGTTGGGTGAGATCGGCCCTCTGCTTCCCCTGGTGGCCACCAGCGGAACTCCACCTTCCCCAACTGTTTCCACCTGGATGTTTTGTTTTATTTTGTTTTTCTGCGCGGGAGTCTCACTCTGTCGCCCAGGTTGGAGTGCAGTGGCACACTCACAGCCACCGCAGACTCGACCTGCTGGGCTCAGGCAATCCTTCCGCCCCAGCTTTTTAAGTAGTGGGAACTACAGGTGTGTGCCACCACGCCTGGCTTTTTTTTTTTTTTTTTTATTATAGAGACTAGGTCTTGCCAAGTTGCCCAGGTTGGTCTTGAACCTCTGGACTCAGGCAATCCTCTCGCCTCCGCCTCCCACAGTGCTGGGATTATAGGTGTGAGCCACCACGCCCGGCTGCTTTTGTTTTTTAACTCTGGGAACTACACCATGATGCTGGCCACCACAATTTTCAGACCCTGTGTCTCCACCTCCTGTGTGTGATTTCAGAGACACAGAGAAGGCTACGGGCCAGCACACCAAGGGTCGAAGAAAAGAATAACATGTTAGTGACTGTTTACTGAGCACTCCCACCTCTGCCTAGTACTCTGCTAGGGACTTTTCCCTTAAAAGTTATCATTTAATTAATCAGTGCACAGAGATATCATCATGATTGCTAAGGGTTGTTAACAATAGTAGATAAAGTTCTTTACACATAATAGCTAATTTTAATTCCCAGAACAACTACAAAAGCACTATTACCATCCTCATTTTATCATTGAGAAACCAAGGAACAGAGAGATTAAGTAGGCTGCCCCAGGTCGTTACACAGCTAGTGTAAGACAGAGCCAGGGTTCAAATCCAGGCAGTTCTGGCTCCGGAGTTCCTCCTTTTTTTTTTTTTTCTGAGTCGGAGTCTCACTCTGTCTCCCAGGCTGGAGTGCAGTGGCACACTCACAGCCACCGCAGCCTCGACCTACTGGACTCAGGCAATCCTTCTGCTTCAGCCTTCCAAGTAGCTGGAAGTACAGGCGTGTGTCACCACGCCCGGCTAATTTTTTTATTTTTGTTTTTTGTAGAGACAAGGTCTCGCCATGTTGCCCAGGCTGGTCTCGAACCCGTGGGCTCAGGCAATCCTTTTGCCTCCGCCTCCCAAAGTTTGAGGATTTCAGGCGTGAGCCACCGTGCCCGGCTACAGCCTGTCCCCTTAACTATGATGCCATTATCAATGGGACCGTGATAAGTCTCTGCCACCCACTCCTCAAGGAAACAAAATGATCCCAAAGACCAGGCTAGTGAAAAGCTCCCAGATTCTTGCTGGGAGAACGGTGCGATCCAGAGATGCTGGCTTGGCCTGTCCCTTTAAGGCTTAAAGTGCCCATCTCTGCTGGGGAGCCTTTTCTGGCAGTGGCTACACAATTGAAACAATACAATTAAAACCCTGTGTCTCCCCTCCCACCCCAGCCTTTCCTGGACAGGTCTCTGAGCTACCTGTAAATGGTAATCTGCATCCCCAAACGAGAGGGAGGACTTGTTGTTCAAAGACAAAGCTGGCTTTTCTCCCTTTGGTGGCTGAGAAAAACAAAGTACCCAGAGGCAGACATCTGCCCAGGGGCACACAGCAGATGAGGGGCCCAGGGGACTCCTTTTATAAGCCTTAGGGCAGTCATGCTGAAGTGTGGGCCCCTTCAGCTGCAGCAATGCCACTCCTGGGCTTTTATGCAAAATGCAGATTCTTGGCCCCAGCCCAGGCCTCCTGAGTGAGAATCTCAGGGGCGGGGCCTAACTGTGCATTTTAACAGCCCTCCAGGCGGCGACCCTGACGCTGTTACAGCCCAGGGCCCTGCCCAGAGGAAGGACTGCTGGGTCTTCATGCCCTCCTGAGTGAGAGGACAGGGCAGCTGAGCGTGACAAGGTCGCCTGGTCGGTGGCTGTGGTGTCAGAGTTACATAATGCCCCCTCCTTCACCCTGACGTCTCGCTGCACCCAGAGTCCAAATGGAGGGGCACTCCCTTGTCAGGAAGCCACCTGACCGGGCCCCAGGAGGCCTGTCCGCACACGCCTGCGGCTGCCCTCCCGGTAATTATGGCTTTGCCACCTGCCCGCCCTCCCACCAGGAGTCAGGCACGCCCGCCAGGGCCACTCGGCTTCGCCAGTTCTGAAGGCTGAGCCCGCTGCTCCCCCACCCCCACCTATCCAGTGCCCCCACTGCCACCACACAAGTGGATCAGGGGCTTCCGTGGCTGTGGGGGGGCTCCTGGATAGGTCAGGAATGAGCCTCTCTTGCCCCCAGTGGCCCCAAGGTGGGCCAAGTGCAGAGCAAGGTAGAGCATTCTGCATGCCGGACATCGGAAGTCACCTTAGCCCTGGCATCTAGGTGCTCGGGGCAGAAGTCTGCAGTGGCTGCTAGTCCCACTGGGACTCATTAGAATGGGTTCTCAATTCTTCTTTTTCCTGGAATTATCCTTTAAATATCTTTGGAGCTAGCTTCAGGAGGCAGATTTGTTGAACAGATCCGTGGGAAGGACTGGCATCTTCCCCCTCAAGTTCCTCATTAAAACAAACAAGCAACGATGTGTTTTGCTCAATGTGAAAGGCCTGTATTCTTTTTGTTTGTAAAGACTTCGACCTTTGAAAACAGAATGATTCTCCAGATCAGGGGCTCAGTGGGTCAGGGGTACTCAGGGGTCCTGGAGTGAAGGATGGCCTCCAGAGCGGCTGCGTGGACTGAATCCCATCTCCTCCGAAATTGCAGGACGGGGGCGAGTCTTAAACTTGATGGACGCCCACAGTGCCAAGTGCACTGGCAGACAGACACCTATCTTGAGGTGCTCAGTGTTAGCTCAGGGCCTCATGCAGTGGCTCACGCCCATAATCCCAGGACTTTGGGAGGTCGAGGCAGGAGGATTGCTTGAGCCTGGGAGTTTGAGACCAGACTGGAAAGCACAGCAAGACCTCGATCTCATCTCTACAAAAAATATTTTAAAAATAGCCAGCGTGGTGGCACATGCCTGTAGTCCCAGCTATTGGGGAGGCTGAGGAGAGAGTGTTGCCTGAGCCCAGGAGATCCAGGCTGCAGTGAGCTGTGATTGTGTCAAAAAAAAAAAATTCTGGCTCCAGCCCCCCAGTGGCCCAGGCTGACTTGCAGACTCCTTCCATTGCCCCATTTTGCCTAAGAAAAGTGTCTCCTGTCTTAATAAAGGACAATCGCTACCATTTGTCACGAGGCAGTCAGTATGGCAGGCTCCCCGTGGCACCATCTTGTTTACTGCTCTTATACCCATTTCAAAGCTGAGTAAACCAAGGGTAAAAGAGGGAAGCCGAGGTTGCCAGCTGGCAGCCCTTAGAGTCAAATCTGGCCTGTGAATATGCTTTCTCAAGTACTCTAGTAAAAAACATTTACAGATCTGGTTGCCAACATTTTACAATTAGGACAATTTATACCACAAAAAAAAAAAAAATCAGATTTTAGCTCCCTGTTCAGTTGGTAATATCGAACCTCCATTCCATCCCCCAGGGTAACAGGGCGCCCTCCCATGGCCAACCCAGTCAGGTGTCCCTGCTGTCTCACCTCTGGCTACCTTCCCCACACATGTGGCCAGCCTGGCTGCTCCAGGCACAATCAGAGCTCGTCCCAGGTGAACCCACCTGTCTGTCTGCTGCATCCCTCCAATACCCATTCCTTGGAGACCCGAATGTGGCAGATTAGAGGAGCACTGGACTGAGAGTCAGATGTGGATGTTTGCTCTGTTGACTGTGTAACCCTGGACAGACCTGTTTCCCTCCCTGGGCCTTTTCATCCATACAACACCTATACATCTATACAACTGGGGTGTCAGATAAAAAGTCTATCAGCTCCTTCAAGCAAAACCCATTGGAAAACTGTCTTAGGGATTCCAGACAGGCCAGGTGCAGGCTTGTCCCCCTGAGCCATCCTGTGGCCATGTACACCTCCTAGCAGAGTCACTGGGACATGAGTTCCACAGGGTATGAGTTCCAAGTCTGAAGCAGCCTGCAGTCCCTAATGACCAACTGCACAGAAGACACCCAAGCAGGGAGAGAGGGCTGGTGTGGCCCTGCCCAGGTCAGCCTAAGGACAAGAATGGCTGCTGGGCACTGGACAAGCCAGCTGGGGCTCTGCACTCCCAAGAAATGCTCATTCAAGTCCCAGGGACGTAGACAGTATGAACTCAACCTCCCTTCTCTTTCTTCATCCTACAAACACTCAACAGAGGGTGACACCCAGAGATGGGAGGCCCAAGGTCACACAGCAAATCAGTGCCAGAGCTGGATAAGAGCTCGGGCTTCTTGACTTCCATCCTGGGATGTTTCCTATGTTCCCTGTCCCTTGGGAACTCAGAACCCTTTAATTTCTTGGCATTGGACCTCGGAAGAGGGTTGGGGCGGCCCACGTGGGCAGAGACTGTCTGTTCAGTTCAGGGGCCTGGCATGGGCTCCTTCATGGTGCCTTGGTACAAACCGCCCGGCCGTGACGGTGCAGAGCGGTGTGCACTGCCCAGGCCTTCAGGGTGGAAGCTCGGTCTGTGGAAAGGTTGCAAAATTGGCAGCCTGCAGCCCATATTTGGCTCCCAGACATATTTTGTTTTTCCCACAGTGTTTTTTTTTTTAACAATTCACATTAGTTGCCAACATTTAAGAATTGGAAGATTTTACACAAGAGTCAGGATTTCTGGCTTTTCTTGAAATCTCAGGATCTGTCAAAAGCTGGACCCGGTTAAGACTGGCAGGGCTAGGCATGCCCCTCTCTCGTTCACTGAGCCTGGCCGTCATTGCTGGTCTGGTGACCCTCTCACATGCACTTTGGGGATTTCAAGCCCTCCTCTACAGCCTTCCTGTGCTGATGCCCCCCTCACCCCACTCAGGTTCCGGCTGGGGAAACTCTAAATGGCTCTCAACCAGGGGGCAGTTCCCCCCACCCTCCGCCAGGGACATCTGGCAGTGTCTGGAGACATTTTGGTGGCTGTCACAACTGGAGAGAGTGGGAGTGCTGCTGGCATCTAGTAGGTGGGGCCAGGGATGCCACGAACATCCCACAGTGCACAGGACAACCCCCGTGACCAAGAATTCTCTGGCGCCAAATGTCAGCAGTGCTGAGGTTGAGAAACCAAGGGCTGAATCAAGAGTCACCAAGAGCCCCAGGACAGGTACCGGGTCCTGAGAGTGTGGAGCCAGAGGCCTTAGGGCCCTCTCCCCCCAATCAGGAAAGCCAGTCCTTTTCTGTAATTGTGAAGGCCCTGGAGCCTCACTCCGTGGCACTCCTGGGAAAGCAGATAGGGTGACAGCCACTCATGATTAAAGGTCAGTAATGAATGTCAGGGGGGTGGAGCAACCAGTCAGGAGATCCACAAACCACAGACATCCCAGTGCCTTCCTGAGAGCCAGGGCTAATTGGCTGGAATTAGACCAGGGTCAGGCATTCATTCGTCATGCATTTATTAAGCACCACTGGCATACAAAGTGCTGTGGTTTGAAAGACAGCTATTCGGGAGATTGAAGTGGGAGGATTGCTTGAGGCTGGGAGTTTGAGACCAGCCTGGGCAACATAGCAAGTCCCCACCTCTATGAAATAAAAAAATAGCCAGGCATGGGGACATGTCTGCGGTCCCAGCTAGTTGGGAGGCTGAGGCAGGAGAATCACTTGAGCTCAGGAGTTCATGGCTGCTGTGAGCTATGATTATGCCACTGCACTCCAGCCTGGACAAAAGAGCAACACCCTGCCCCCCGACCACAAAGGAAAAAAATAACGAAATAAAGTAGGTGAAGTGCCCAGTATCACGCTGGCACGGGGTTAGAACTTGGAAGCTATGCACTATCTCATGGAGTCCCTGCCCAGGTTGACCCAGCAAAGTCCAACCCATGGCACCGTTCCATCACGGACACATGGACTGTGGGGAGCGATGGGGCAAGGAAGGGTGCCCCCACTCGGGTGGGAGATGGCTGAGCTGGGATTCACCTTCCCCGAGCGTTTCCTGAGCCCGCTACCCCCACCAGCTCCTCGACTTTGCTCATACTCCCGCCCTGCCCGGAATGTTCTCCATGAAGTCCTTCTTTCTTTCCCTCCCAACCCCACTCAGAGGACACTTCTTTCCGGAAGCAGCTCAGGACAAGCCCCGGCAGAGTCCCCCCGCCCTTGTCTTTGGACCCAGAGCGCTTTTCAAACTCAGTTGGTCCTCTCAGGGCCTGTGGGCCATCTTGGGGCTTCTTAACCTTCATCGAGCACGCACACCTCCTGTGCGTCTTGCCAACATGCAGGTTCCAATGGCAGCTGTCTGGG
The DNA here is from genome assembly GCF_000164805.1 of Carlito syrichta. NCBI lineage: Eukaryota > Metazoa > Chordata > Mammalia > Primates > Tarsiidae > Carlito > Carlito syrichta. The sequence goes on from NW_007232371.1 coordinate 261,827, forward strand.
GTGGGGGCTGGGTCCCTTCTTGAGTAAGTGCCATGCTCTGGGTAGCAAGGTCAGAGGATACTCCCTAAGGGTCATTCTTCTCCTCCAGGGCAGGAACTTTCCTGTCCATCTCAGCATTTGCAACTCCCAGCACTGGGGCAGGCACAGAAGAGGGTGTTGACCCCACAGAGTTCAGGACGGGGCATGCCATAGTGAATAATTTGACCCACGGACCTGGGGTTATTTTTTACCAATCTCCACCCCCCCCAACCCACCCCACCCAGTGATAAGCATTGAGGATCAAGGGTCACTGGCTTGCTATCTAGAAAAATACAAGATCACAGGTAAGATGCTGAAAACAATGATATTTTTTTTTTTTTTTTTTGAGTTGGAGTCTCACTCTGTCGCTCAGACTGGAGTGCACTGGCACGCTCCTGGCCACCGCAGCCTTGCCCTGCTGGGCTTCCTTGCCCTGCGATCCTTCCACCTCAGCCTTCCAAGTAACCAGAACTACAGGCACACGCTACCACGCCTGGCTAATTTTTGATTTATTGTAGAGATGAGGTCTCAATAAGTTGCCCAGGCTGGTCTCGAACCCGCAGGCTCAGGCAATCCCCTCGCTTCGGCCTCCCAAAGTGCTGAGATTACAGGCTGAGTCATCGAGCCCGGCCGAAAACAATGATTTTTTTTTTGAGTTGGAGTCTCACTCTGTTGCCCAGGCTGGAGTGCAGTGGCATGCTCCCGGCCACTGCAGCCTCGACCTGCTGGGGGCTCTGGCGATCCTTCCACCTCAGCCTTCCAAGTAGCTGGAACTACAGGCGTGCGCTACCACACCCGGCTAATTTTTGATTTATTGTAGAGATGAGGTCTCGCCAAGTTGCCCAGGCGGGTCTCAAACC
>NW_007232371.1:262724-295920 GCF_000164805.1 Carlito syrichta
TCCACTCACCTCAACCTCCCAAAGGCGCGGGATTACAGGCTGAGCCACCGAGCCCAGCGAGAACAATGATTTTTAAGATTAAAAACCACAGCCAGGAGTGGTGGTCGAGGCTGTAGTAGCTGTGATCCTGCCACTGCACTCCAGCCTGGGCTACAGAGTGAGACTTCGACTCAAAAAAACAAAACAAAACAAAACCCCAAAACAAAAACATCTAACTGCATATTTTCAACGGGTCATTTGTGCTTTTTAAATTTTTATTTACTTATTTTTTCCCATTTGCATTCCTTGTAGATCCTAGATGTTAGGCCTTTGTATTTTTACTTTTTTTTGAGTCGGAGTCTCACTCTGTCGCCCAGGCAGGAGTGCAATGGCACGCTCATGGCCACCACAGGCTTGACCTGCTGAACTCAGGCGATCCTTCCACCTCAGCCTTGCAAGTAGCTGGAACACCACAGGCATGCGCCACCACGCCTGGCTGATTTTTTTATTTGTCGTAGAGACGAGGTCTCGCCATCTTGCTCAGGCTGGTCTTGAACCCCTGGGCTCAGGCAGTCCTCTCGCCTTCACCTCCCAAATTGCTGGGATTACAGGAGTGAGTTACTGCACCCAGCTCATGCTTTCTTTTTTTTTTAAAGCTCAGTTTGCATGTTTTGTGGTGTTTGAAAAATATAACCATGCTCTTTTGCGCATTTTCATTGTAAGGGACAGAAAGTTAAATGACAGACTTTCCAATGAACTCTGGACTTCTACTCCACATGTGACTGTTTCCCTGAGTCATGGCAATGCAACAGTTCCCAGCAAATGCTCCCTCAGAACACAGCAATCTCCTGTCCCAACCCTGCCAACCAAGTCAGAGAAGGAAAACGAGTTTTAATGTCCACTTAAGCAACTCTAAGTGACCCTAGGAAGGTCACCCTGTTCAGAGAAGAGAGTGTGAAAAAGAAAAAGACTGTCCACTGTTCACATCCAACTCCCACTGGGTCGTCAAGGGCAGGCTGAATTCATGTGCTGTGCTATTTGCTATGAAATATTTGCATGAAGTATTACGTTCACTCTTATTATTCATGTTTAGTTAGTGGCCCCTGGGGAGGAGGTGTCAATGTGGCCCTGGGGGACGTTTTCCAACGCAGGCCATTGTGACTTGGTCCCATGTGCAGGTGGTAGTAAGACAAACCAACGGGAGTCTTTCTATGCAAGGTACACGCTCTGCCCCACAGAATGACATTGGTTTTGAGGCCAGTGGCACGTGAAGGGAGATGCCCTCGACCCAGACGCATGGGAAGTAACTCGATTTGGACCTAACAGAGAGACCTGAGCCATGACATCTCCAGTCGGGAATCCAACACGTGGCGTGCTGCCTGTCTGTGCCCGCTCCTGGAGCATGTGCTGACGTCTTTACTGACATCCAAGTGGCAGTGCGGGTGACTCTTGCTTGGGTCTGGGGAGCAAAGCTGTACTCACAACCAGAATTCAGCACTGCAGCCACCTTTCATCAAGTGTCTACCATGTGCTGGATTACTATATGCAATTATCTCCTCTAATCCACAGCCCACACCCTATAAAGTGAGGCCACTCTTTAGCTCATTTCATGAAGAAGAAAAACTGAGGCTTGTGAGAAGAAGCAATTTCCATACTAGGTCATGCAATGAGGAAGTAGGTGGGCTCAGGCTGGAACCTGGGTCTGTTTACTCAAGACTGGGCCTAGACTGGGCTTGGTGGCTCAGCCTGTAATCCCAGCACCTCGGGAGGCCGAGGCGCATGGAATGCCCGAGCCCGCGGATTCCAGACCCACCTGGGGAACTTGGTGAGACCTGGTCTCTACAGTAAATCAAAAAATTAGCTGGGCGTGGTAGCGCACATCTGTAGTTCCGGCTACTTGGAAAGCTGAGGCGGAAGGATTGCCGGAGCCCAGCAGGTTGAGGCTGGGGTGGCTGTGAGCGTGCCATTACACTCCAGCCTGGATGACGGAGTGAGACTCCAACTCAAAAAAAAAAAAAAAAGACTGGGCTTCTGACAATTTTGTTATGCTGCTTAACTAGCCTGACTGACTAATCACCCAACTAACCGACCCGTTGCCCAGCCAACCTCCCACTGGTACACAGTCACTGGCTGTCTACTGATGCCAGGTGCTGGAGGCCAGGGGGGATCAAGACAGAACCCCGCCCAAGCCGTGTGACCTTCAGCAGTTGCTTAACATCCCAGGGCTTTATTTGCCTCATCTTTATTTTTATTTATTTATTTATTTATTTTGAGTTGGAGTCTCACTCTGTCGCCCAGACTGGAGTGCAGTGGCACGCTTCCAGCCGCCGCAGCCTTGACCTGCTGGGCTCTGGCGATCCTTCCGCCTCAGCCTTCCAAGTAGCTGGAACTACAGGCGCGCGCTACCACGCCCGGCTAATTTTTTTGATTTCTTGTAGAGATGAGGTCTCGCCAAGTTGCCCAGGTGGGTCTCGAACCCGCGGGCTCAGGCAATCCTCTCACCTCAGCCTCCCAAAGTGCTGGGATTATAGGCGTGAGCCATGGCACCTGGCCACAGAGGGTTATTTCTAATTTAATGCATGTGTCTACGAGGATGAATACCTCGATTTTCTAAACCAAACTAAAATAATGACAAAAAAACAGCAGGCCATTCATGGCTTCTGGGTCCCACTCACACCCCCGGGCCCTGCCCACACCTTGTGAGCCATCTACACCCCACTTTCTGGGCGTCGGCCCTGGCAGCCCCCATGTCTCACACTGAACTTCCTACAAGAACTTTTACTGCCTTCACGTGGGCTTAATGATGCCATTTTCCAAAGTGTCTGCAAAGCTGGTAAAGGCCTGTATTTTTCTGGTTCTACCTGCATACTAGTCTCCCCTTGGAAATAACATGAAAGATTTTTAAAAATCGCAGTGCTCAGAACTTCGGATTTTCTAGCCCACGAGGCCTTCTGTCCGGCAAAGCACGCCTTAGTCCCTGTCCACTCCCTGCTCTCTGCATGAGCCGCCTTATAAGGCACACGTGGAGCAGGACCAGCACCCACTTCCTGGGTGTGGCACAGCTTGCTGGGTGCCTGCGTCCCCATGGCACCTGGCAGATGGGCCGCCTCTGCGTGTGCCCACACGTCTGCCTGAGTTGCCTTTGCCACAGCTGGAGACCCGGGCGGCAGTCCAGGGAGAGGGGACTCACAGGCTTCTGGGAGACAGAGGCTGAAGCCTTGCCACCCCCAAAGACAGGCAGTTGCAGGGGCCGGGGGTTGGGGGGGAGCACAGATTCGACGGGCCTTTGAAACTTGACCTCAGCCACCAGGGCTGCTGGGTGCGAGATGTGAGCTAGGTGGGCCCACCCACTAGCAAGTCCTGTCGGTTTCACCTCCAATGGCTTCTCACCTCCCCAGGGGCTGCTACCTCAGTCTAAGCCACTGTCCTCTCTCCTCTGGATGATTGCAGCGGCATCCTGCTGGCCTTCCCGCTTCCAGTTGACCTCTTTCTATCCATCCCTCACTCAGTAGCCAGACTTACCACCAGTGCCAATCAGATCATGTGACTCCCTGCCTAGAACCCTCTACTGGCTTCCCACTGCTCTGGGGATAAACTCTGAATGCCTGAGCGTGGCATAAACAGCATCGCCTGTACCCTACCTCCCACTACCCCCGACTCCACCTCTGTCCATTTTCGACTTCATGCATTCATCTCCACTAGCTTGTTATCCTGTAGCTGAGCCCAGCCGCTTCCCACCTTAGGACCTTGGCACATGCTGTACCTTCTCCCTGGAGGGCTCTTTCCCTGTCCTCACTGTACCCAGGCCCTTCTCACCACTGGGGCCCCTGTCAGGTGTCACCTTCTCTGAAACAGTCCCTCCCCCAGTTGTCCCCAACCTGTGACCTTGTTTTCTTGTCATGGCCCTGAAGCATCCCTGAGATCGTTTGTGAAATAAGTGCTTGTAGACTGTCCTTTCCCACCAGACAGTAAACTCCCTGAGGACAGGGGCCAGCTCTGTCTTGTCACCACCATGTCCTGACCCTTGGGGGCAGTGCCTGGCAAAGAGTAAATGCTCACTTATTTGTTGAGCGAATACATTTGTGGACAGTTTGTGCAACATACCAAGCTGGTGTGTTGGAATCCAGCTTTGGAGTCATGGCGGTCTGGGCAAGGAGGTTCTCTTCCCTGGGGTCAGCCATGCCACGTTTCTCTCCTCCTGAAGACTTTCTCTCCAGACAGCAGAAGAAGCTGGGTAGACTTCATCAAGGTGGTAGCTCCTCCCCCACCTTCTAGGCCCTTTCCATGGGCCAGACCCAGTGCCCAAGCTCGTTACAGACATGCGGTCCTCCTGATGACCCTATGTCGTAGCTACTACTCTTGTATCCATTTTACAGAAGGTAAAGTGGAGGCACTGACGGGCTTCGGCTCCTGCCTATTGACAGAACTGACTGCAAAGCCACAGCTTTCATACTCTGATCACCTGTAAAGTCCAGGATATCTCCCAGGGGAGCTCAAAGCAGGCTCTTGGGGTGGTGACAGCTCCCTAAGAAGTAGTGCTGAGTTGGGGATGGGACGCCCGCCCTGGCATCTCTCAGGCTGCTCCCTCCTCTTGGCAGCCACAGCATCTTCATAAGCCCCATGTTGCAGCCGTGGGGGTAAGTAGACTGCAGTGAGCCTGGGGACACATGGGTCACTTCCCCAGCCACCCCAGGCCTTCCTGATGACCTTGGCCTGAATACCAAGGACTTGCTTTGAAAGCAGCCATGGGGCCTGAGCAGGGGAGGAAGAAAGACATTACTTGGGGGGATGGAGGGGGTGAGCAGGAAGTGGGATTATGGACTGGCTTTTACTGGCAGAGGGGAGAGGGCGACTTGAACCTGCCATTCTAATGCCCGTGGCAGAGCTGTGGTCACAAAGGGGCAGTGAGACGAGAGAGCGGGCTCACAGACTGAGGAGGGAGGGGGCTGTGGCATCGGGTGCCTTACAGGGACCTGGAGGGGAGGAGGGGAGAGTAGAGGAGGGCAGAGGGCATAAGAGAGTCGGGAAGGGAGTAGGTAGGAGAGGGAGGATTATTCGATCCAAGTTTCATGGTTTTGGCTAAAATGCAGCACTTCTTTTTCCATTTTCTGGGGACACTGATGCCAACCACATGGGTAGGCGGTCAGGAGTGTGGGATGAAGCTTGGCCTGCTACAGGTGCCCGGTGGTCACGCGTTCCCTTTCTCTTTGCCTCCTACATTTCACATCTGGAAAAAGGAGCTTCAGCCTGGGCCCTCAGATGGCTCATTTCTCTCAAATCATTGCTCACAGCCCAGGGCCAAGTCAGCTACGGGCAGCATCTACCATGAAGCCCAGGCAGAAGGCTTTGCCGATGTCAGGTCAGAGCTCGAGGGGTAAGGGTGCCCAACAAGGGGGATGTGAGGGCCCAGAGGGGACACATCACCAGGCATGGCCACAAAGCCCCCCAGAGCCCTGACCCTTGGTGGACAAGCTTCCTCCCTGAGAACTTGACCTAGTGGAACATTCTGTGTTCCTGACCTTGGTACAGGGTCATTAGGTTCCCTGAGCCTTTTATTTAACACATCTGCTCAGGGCCCACTCTGATGACTCCTCCCATTCTTAGGTGGGAGATTGGCACCTCCAGGAGGGAATGTGACGAGCCCTGAATGACACAGTGATCATTCAGTGATCGTCCAGTGCAGAGCTGGGGCTAGAAGCAGCGTCCCCTCCACCACTGGAACAGATCCAAGCACACTGTCAGTTGGAGGCTTCTGGAGCCATTTCTGGGAGCAAGAGGCAGTCCGGAGGAGGCAACCAGGATGTGGGTGCATGGGCATTTCTGGGACACTTTGATGGTTACAGGGACAGGAACAAGGGTCATTCATTCAGCCACTGGGTAGGTGCGGGGCTGCCGGTCCCTGTCCTCTTGGGGTCTTGACATGGGGACTGTTCTGGATGCTGCACCGTGTGCCCAGCTTGCCACTTATCACTCTCTCCTGGTGCCCCGACTTCCTGACACACCGCCTGTCCAGCCGGCACCACCCTGCTCTGCGTGTGTCCAAGCATGCACTCCAGATGTCCCCCGGAAGCTTGAAGTCTCTTGCCTTCCTTCCAAATTCCCACGGACCCTCTGCTCTCCTCCACCCTGCTCTGTCTTCCTGACACCACCCAGTTTTCAGCTCCCTGCCCCCAACCCCAGTCGGCTGACTGGATGTGGATGCTGGGTGCTTCCATCCGACCTGGACCTAGGACTGTATCTTGCGGTAGCAGCACAGTCACTCCGGAGAAAGAGCCCCCTTTTCTCCCTTGCGAGGAACCAGCAGCAAACCTGAGGTGTGTCTGGCTTCCTGGAGCATGCCACCCTCCCGGCTTCTGCCTCTCATTCTGATCGAGTCACTCAGTGCTCGGGTTCGACGGCTCTGCTTGATTTCCCCTCTGCTGAAAGATGCCCCTGCCTCCTTCCTGGGGCACGTGCTGTGGCGTGTTGTCACTTCCAGAGAGGGCTCTCAGGGAGATGGGGAGCAAGAATGTCACCGTGGAGGGGGTGTGGGTGGAAGGAGCCCTGGGGACATACCCAGTCAGCTCCTCTGGGTTGTGGACTACTGCTTAGACCCGGTTTGCCGAAGGCCCCTCCTCACCCCCAGGTGCCTTTTACTGAGCTCTGTGCTAAGTGCCCACAGACATCATCTCGCTTGGTTCTCTCTCAGTAACTCTGTGACGCGGGAGCGGTGATCACCTGGGCAGTGGATGTCCTGGTTCATACCTGCACGCCCCCGCAAGGTGCAGCCGTCATGAGGCTCACAGGGTTTGCAGTGAGCCTGATTAGTTTAAACAAGCAGTTCTCAGGAATCTGTGAAGTCCAGCCTTTTCTGACCACACATCTGCAGAAGGCTGGATTTTCTTCACACACTACAACCAAACCAACATGTTGCAACAGACTAAGGGCAGCAGGCAGCAGATCTGGAAAGCCAGACTTCTTTTTTTTAAGGGGAGGGGGAGTTAAGATCTTGTTCTGCTTCCCAGGCTGGAGTGCAGGAGTGTGATCATAGCTCACTGCAGCCTCAAAGTCCTGAGCTCAAGTGATTCTCCTGCCTCAGTCTCCTGAGTGGCTGAGACCTACAGGTGCACCACCACCACACCCGATTAATTTTTAATTTTTATTTTTTGGTAGAGATGAGGTCTCACTCTGTTGCCCAGGTTGATCTTAAACTCCTGGCCTCAAGCAATCACCTCCCTTGACCTTTCAAAGTGCTAACATCACAGATGAGAGCCTTGGCACTGGGCCTGTAAAGTCAGACTTTGAAGGGATTTGCAAAAGTGTAAAATCATGCCATCTTTTCACTAACTTTTTTGTTTTGTGCTTTGAAAAGTATCATTATGATTCATAGAATATGTTACTTATACTAACACGTAGATTATTCTTGTTATTTTATTGTATTTTTGAGTTGTAATCTCACTCTGTCTGTCGCCCAGGCTGGAGTGCAGTGGCACGCTCCCAGCCACTGCAGCCTCGACCCACTGCGCTCAGGTGATCCTTCAGCCTCAACCTTCCAAGCAGACGGAACTACAGGCGTGCACTACCCCGCCTGGCTAATTTTTTGATCTGTTGTTGAATGAGGTCTCTCCAAGTTGCCCAGGCTGTTCTCGAACCCGCGGGCTCAGGCAATCCCCTCACTTTGGCCTCCCAAAGTGCTGGGATTACAGGCTTCAGCCTACCATTCCCGGCTGTATTCTTGTTATTTTAAATACTTTTTTCTAGTCCTAATTAAAGAGATGCATATTCTTGTTATTTTAAAGATGAATACTTAATCTTTTCAGTTTAAATTTCTAGATGGTAAATATCAATAACTATAACCCACATAAACAAAAGCTTATTGGGGTCCTCTCTAATGGTTAAAAGTACAAAGTGGACCTGAGTATAAAAGTCTAAGAAATGCAGGTTTAAGCCAATCTCGATAAGCCCATAATCCTTGCCAACGATGGCCTCAGGAGTTCAGGCCTACGCCAATCAGCACGCAGCATTCACTTGGTGACAGTGATTGGCTGGGGCATGGGCATATGACTCAACTTGGACCAATGAGTGGAGGGGTTTGCTATGAGCGACAGGGATGTCTTTCCTGAGTCTCTGTCTTACAGGATCAATTTCTTCCCTTCCTCTGACGTCACTGTGACCCGCGCTGACACCCAGAACTTCAGCCTGAGGATGGAGGTGGTACCCAGAACAGGGCAGAGCCAAGAGAATCACGGAGAAAGGAGAGAGAGCCATGATTGTCAACCTGCTTCTTCAAGTGCAGGTTCATGATGCAACAAACATCTTTATATTTTTACGCCAGCTGGAGTTGGTTGTTTAGCACTTACAGGTGAAAGCATCTAAATCGCTATCCTCCCCTCATTTTATAGATGAGGAAACTGAGCCCCACAGAGTATGAGTGCCAGTTAGTGGAAGAGTCAGCATGTAAACCCAGGTCTCTACATGCCAAATCTTTCTTTCTCCACCTTATTACATAGCTTCCAAGAATGTCAAGTTCTTGCCTTTCTTTGTCTAGAGTTCAGATCAGCAGGAAATGTCACTGGGTGGGACAGCAAGTACTCTCAGTTACTCAGGAGTGTCTCCCAACGTTCTTCTCTTGGCCCCAGAAAAGATGGGCTCCCTGTCCCACTGCTGGGAGTTTTGAGGCTGTTCCCAGATCTCCTTATCTGATAGAGCCCAGGTTTGCTCCCCACCAGCTGAGCCCCATCCTCCACTGACCCGTGAGATTGAATGACAGTGCGCCAGTTAGAACTGTTGGTTGCACGCAACCAAAACCAATTCCAGTCAATTGAAGCAGAAAAGGCACATTTTTTTTTTTTGAGTTGGAGTCTCACTCTGTCACCCAGACTGGAGTGCAGTGGCCGCTCCCGGCCACCGCAGCCTCAACCTGCTGGGCTCCAGCGATCCTTCCGCCTCAGCTTTCTGAGTAGCTGGAATTACAAGCATGCGCTACCATGCCCGGCTGATTTTTTGATATATTGTAGAGATGAGGTCTCGCTGCCCAGGCGGGTCTCAAACCCGTGGGCTCAGGCAATCCACTCACCTCAGTCTCCCAAAGGCGCGGGATTACAGGCTGAGCCACCGAGCCCGGCTGAAAAGGCACATTTGTGTGGCCAGCTCACACATCCCCCAGAGGGTGAAAGAGTCACACTTGGAGTGCAGGGGTACAATCATAGCTCACTGCAGCCTTGAACTCTGGGCTCAAGTGATCCTCATGGGTGAAAGCAGAACCCATGTCCCAAATCAAGCCACTGAATGCGTCCTATGACCAGTCCACCCTGTTGGGTACAGACACTCTATCTGGGCTGCTACCACCACAGCCTTCGGAAACTGAATCCAAATTTGTACTTCTTGCCTCTTCTTTGGAAGCCTGGATTCCAGCTGTAACAGTGAGATAGGTGCATCTGATTGGTGGAAATTAGGTCACATGCCCATTCCCTAGCTGCAAGGGAGGCTGAGTAGACAAGTAGCTGGCATCTTCAACCTGATTGAGCAACTTTTGCCTTAAAGCAATTGAGACTTCTCCAAGCATAGAAAGGAGGTTTGCGTGCTGTGCCATGTGGTCCAAATGAAAGACAAATGGCTACTACTGTAGGGAGGAACTCAGCTCTCTGAGAGCCACTCAGAGGTTCCCAACCTGTGGGTCTGGTAAGACCAGGCTCCTGAGGGCCAGGAACATGTTTTTCTGAGACAGATATGTGGCCTTCTGCAAGGACTTGGGCCGTCCGACATGCAGCACAGTGGGTCCCCTAGGTCCCTAATCAAGCACAAAGGCAAACTCCCACTCCACAGTGACTAAGGGCACATATAGGCTGGGATCCATATTGCTGGGCACAGTACCTACTCCATCACCCATGGGCTGTGTGTCTCAGGCAGCTGATGTCACCTCTCTGTGTCTCATTTTCCTTACCTTAAAATAGGAATGCCTACAGTACCCCCATAATGGGGTTGTTGTGACAGCCAGATGTTCAGATGTGTCAAGTGCCTGGCACCTGATTCAGGAACTGTGAGTTGTTATGACACAGCACAGCAAATGTCACGTGGGAGCACCATCCACCCCGTCTGCTTCTTACCTACCCCTTCCACAGGTCTCCTCTTTTCTCTCACTGCACAGAATCACTTTCCATGGTGATGGATAAGAAGAGAAGCCATGTATCTTCTAGAAAACTTCCTTGACTAAGCCAGGTCTCAGAGGGTCTCTGGGTCCCTTCAATTCTGATAGTGGTCCCTCATTCATTCATTCACCAAATGACTTCTTCCTTCTTATCCCATTACCCCAGACCCCACCCCAGCTTCCTTCCAAGCTCCCTGCACCCTGGTCTCCTTCATCTTTTTTTTCACAGCCATCTTCTTCATTTGCCTTGCTCTCTCTTGTCCTGAGATATCTTTCTTCCAGATGATTGCCTGCCAACTTTTTCATGTCATTCAAGTCTCAGCTAAAATGTCACCTCCTCTGAGAAGCCCTCCTGAGTACTTAAGCCAAGGCAGTCCCCTCTCCTCCTCCATTTGCTTTTATTCTCCGGCCTCAGGTGCCCTGAGCTGACCTAACTACACCTCTTGGGCAGATCAGTGAGGGGACCAGTGTGGCTCTCTGGTCCAGGCTAGAGGGCATGGTAGCTTGAACAAGGGAGAGGGCAGAACTTTCTGGTCCTGGGGTCACGGCCTGTATCAGCATCTCCTGCGGGACTCAGCACAGCGTTCACTGTGATGAAAGAGCTGCAAAGGCTTGGGACACAGGCCTGCAGTGAACTTCGAGACCTCAGCCCAAGCCTTATCCTCCCGGAAGATGCAACCCTTGCTGGGTTAGACATCAGCCTGTGACAAGGTCATGGCACGACCCTTCCTAGCTGTCATCCCCACTCCCAAGCCCTGGTGTGATCCCAGGGGAAGGCAGCTGAGCCCTGGGTGGGATTGGCCCGCTGGTCTGGCAGTCTTGCTGATTAGGCGGCAACAGCCCCAGACTCAGCCAAGGAAAGCACGTTGCTTATGCTACTCAGGGGCAGTCTGCATTTCCTGGCTGGCACAGTCACCCAGATCCTGGAGCGTGTGCCCAGTATGCAAGGAGGGCCGGGGAGGGCCGAGGGCCAAGGCTGGAGGGTGCCGAAGACAGTCCCGTGCTGCAGCTTCAATTCAGGGGGAGAAAGAGGTGGAAAGGATGAAAACGGCGAGGCAGGGAGAGGAAGAAGGGAGAAGGCACAGCCGGGAGGGTCAGCTACAGACGCCCCCTGCTCCAGAAGGCAGGGAGTGGCCACAACTCAGCCTCAAGTGGTGCTGGGCAGAGCAACTGTGTCCTGACCGTCAAGGCCTAGACGCTGTGCTCCTGGGCCGTGTGGCTGAGTCAGCCCCAGGCAGAGGGCCGCCTCTGGGGTGGTTGAGTCACAGGGCAGGCTGGGTGGGCAACCTTTCCTTCCCTGCAGCAGAGGGAGCTATATATTCAGCCCAAGTTACAGATGCAGAACATCCTGAGATGACTTCCCCGGCACTTCTCACCTATGTGGAGACTCACTCATTCATTCATTCACTCATTCATTCATTCACTCACTCATTCATTCACTCACTCATTCATGTATTCAGCCCCTGATGTGTCCCCAAGTCCAGCCCTAGGAATATAGAGGTGAGCGATACCCCTCCTGTCTGTCTTCAGGAAGCTTGGCGTCTAGCAAGGACCGCAAACCTGTGGCAGCGCAAATTACCCAAGCACGGGCTGCAGTGGGACTTCTAGCTCAGACAGGGAGGCCAAGAAGGCTCAGACAGAGGTGATACTTGAAGTGAGTTAGGAAGAATGCATGACGTCAGTGACTGATGTCTGCACAGCAGCTCTTAAGTACCACGTGGCACTATGCGCCCTTGACGTCCCTGACACGGTCAGTTTTGCAGGTGACCCTATGCAGTGGGGACTATACAGTTTCCCCATTTTACAGATGAGGAAACTGGGGCGCATCGCAATTAAGAGGTGTTGCTGGCATTGCGCAGCTGGTTAGGGGCCAGTTAGGGAGCAGGAGTGAGTGAGTCAGGTACTCAAGGAGGAGAGGGAACAGCATATGGAAGAGCATGGAGGGAGGAGGCAGCAGGAGTGGGGCCGGGGAGGGAGTGGCAGGGGTGCCGGTGGGCAGGATTGCGGGGTCACGCGCTGCTGTGAAGGGCCGCGCCCTGGGCTCAGGCAGGTCACAGGCGTGTGCTGGGTGACAGTCAGCTTGACACCCACAGTCACAGAGCTGTCCTGCCGATTAATGAGACTCTTCATCCACCACGTCGCATCTCCTTTTGTAGCTGGGCTGCGGCTGCCGCTGCCGCATCAATATTTCAGCTGTGTCTTCAGCTAAAAATGAACTTGTCATTTGCACAACTTTGGAGACATCTCAGTATGCAAGGCTGCCTGCTCCCAAGCCGGGTGAGATTGTTACATTCAGAGGACATAGGCTTAGGAAGGGACAGATCAGGTCTGCCCACCTTGACCTCTGATCCTGTTTCTCAGTCTTGTCTCAGGGTCTGAGGCCAAGGGTGCCGAAAACTCCAGACACAATAGGGTCAGCAAGAGACTTTCCACTTCTGTCCCTCCTCGCCCACCTGCCAGCCCGCAGGAGGGGTGGGGGCGGGGCAGTCAGTTAAGGCTAGGGTGTAGGGGAGGGGGAGATGGGAGTCTTCTTCTTCCCACCCACCCCTCAGCATTCAGGAGGGCTTTGCTTCTGCTGAGAAGTCCCCAACTTGCTTCTCTGGCCAGGTCACGGGGCTCTCCTGTGCAGCTCTGGTCAGGGGGGCCATGTCTTTTTGTTTTTCTTTTTGAGTTAGCGTCTCACTCTGTCACCCAGACTGGAGTGCCGTGGCACGCTCCCGGCCACTGCAGCCTCAACCTGCTGGGCTCCGGCGATCCTTCCAAGTAGCTGGAACTACAGGCGCATGCTACCACGACCAGCTAGTTTTTGATTTATTGTAGAGACGAGGTCTCCCCAATTGCCTGGGCGAGTCTCGAACCTGCAGGCTCAGGCAATTCACTCGCCTGGGCCTCCCAAAGTGCTGGGATTACAGGCTGTGCCACTGAGCCCGGCCCATTTCTATTGTTTTAATGATTATGTGCTTCCTGTGGCTTCTTCCGGTAGACCTCAGCTTCGCGAGGGTGGCGGCCAGGCCTTGCGTTGTTCACCATCATGCCTACACCCACCATCGAACCTAGCACATGGTAGGTGCTTGGAAATGTCTGTGGATGGATGGGTGTGAATGAGGACTGATCCTGGTCGCTCCTCCCTCCCTCCCTTTCTTCTGGACCCTTCTCTCGTCGGGGGGCTGGAGATGCGGGATGAGCTTTCAGAGCCTGCTGGAGGCCCCCCAGCCTCAGAGCAGAAGCCTCCTGGGCTCATCTGTCCAAGTGGGCCGACACGAGCAGGACCCACTAGCCCAGGGCATGGACTCGAACGTGCGAGGCAGTCACAGGCCATCCAAGAGTCTGCTCTGGATCAGGGCTTTCCTGCACCCTCGCAGGGCTTCCCGCTCCCCCTGTCCTTTGTCCCGCTCCTGTCTGGGAGGGGAGGCTCCGGGGGGATGTCTGGGAGAAAATCAGCCTGTGATTATGTATAGGCCTTCAGAAGATCCAGGGCAGAGAGCGAGATAGAGAGAACGAGAGAGAGAGAGAGAGAGAGAGAGAGAGAGAACCAGAGGGGTGGTGGGGGAAGAGAGAGAGAGAGAAAGGAGAGAGAACGAGAGAGAGAGAGAGAGAGAGAGAAAGGAAAGGGAGAGAGAACCAGAGAGAGAGAGAGAGAGAGACAGAGAGAGAGAGAGAGAGAGAGAGAGAGAGAGAGAGAGAGAGAGAACACGCCGACCAAGAGACAGAGAGAGAAGGAGAAAGGTTTCCGAAGGACCAAGGCCTCTCTTCCCATAACAAGGGCACAGGGAGGGCATCCTGGAACCTAGGTCATCAGAGATGGCCGGAGGCAAGCCCTGGGGCAGGGACTGAACTCAATTCTGCCAGGAGTGCTTTCTTCCTGGAGATCCGTGCTGGTGCAGGTGCTGGCTGGACTCCCTGGAGACCTGGAGGCTCCATTTAGGCCGGGAGTGAAAGCACAGATGACAGCAGGGTCACCACCCGTCTGGGCTCTGCCTGCTGCCTCGAGGGGGCACTTATTCTGGGGGTCTGCACAGCACCAGGGGCCAAAGGCAAGAGTGGGGAGGCGGGAATGTTAAACTCTCCCGACACCTCCCAGGAGCTTCCAGGTCAGACCAACAGGCAGGGAGACCAAGAACAGCAGAGACCGTGAAACCTCACCTAGTCAGACTCCAGCCAGCGCAGGGTACAGGGCGCTTCTCACCGCCCTATCCAGCCCCAACCGTGGAAGGAATGCCAGAGATGGACTCCTTATTTTGAAAGAAATATCTGCTCATTGCATAAAATTCAAACAAGAAGTAAAAAAAAAAGTTTATATTACCTCTAAAATCCCACTACCCTTGCTAACATGTTTTTGGCACTTTCCCTGCTAGAGAAACATAACAATATAGAATTTTCTAGAAATTGAACAGTAGTACCCAGGTTATCTTGCTATTTTACCAAAAAATTCAACAGTGTTCTATGGTCATTTTCCCACGAAAATACGTACAATTTTAAATTGGTGGTTTTGATTTTTTTAAATTTTTATTTATTTATTTATTTTTTGAGTTGGAGTCTCACTCTGCCACCCAGACTGGAGTGCAGTGGCCGCTCCTGGCCACCGCAGCCTCCACCTGCTGGGCTCCGGCGATCCTTCCGCCTCAGCCTTCCGAGTAGCTGGAACTGCAGGCGCGCGCTACCATACCCGGCTTATTTTGATTTATTGTAGAGATGAGGTCTCGCCAAGTTGCCCAGGCGGGTCTCGAACCCGCGGGCTCAGGCAATCCACTCACCTCAGCCTCCCAAAGTGCTGAGATTACAGGCTGAGCCACCGAGCCTGGCAAATTGGTGGTTTTTAACCCAGCACTTACTAGAGAGGGGCTTGGAAGCCTGTTAAATACAGATTCCTGAGTCCTACCTTGAGACTCATCAGTGGATCCACTGTGGGTCTGAAAGTCTATATACTGAGAAAGCTCCCAAGATGGCTTTGATTCCCGCTCCTCATTCAGAATCCTGATCTACAGCATGCCCTTCTCTGTAATTTATTTTTTGGAGAGATGAGGTCTCACTATGTTGCCCAGAATGGCCTCAAACTCCTGGGCTTAAGCAATCCTCCCACCTCAGCCTCCCAAAGTGCTGGGATTTACAGGCACGAGCCACCACACCTGGCCCTTCTGCCCCCTTTTAACACAAGTCTCCTACCGGTTTGTATCTCAGAAGGAAAAACTTGGTAGCTAACTGTTCCTGGGTGAAGCTGTCAGAGTACCCTCCTGCTACCAAGACCACCGTGCCTCTCTGTCTTTTAGAAGGCAGGCAGAGGGGGAAGAGATTTAAATTTGGTATCAGGAATTTTAAAAACTTCAGTTTTTAGGTGATGTCATGGGTTGGGCAGGCTTGGTCTCTGTGTCCTATACTGTCAGCAGTAGGACAATGTCCCACCAGTAGGGACTGGTGCCTAGAAGATGATTCTGGGTCTGCGTGCTGTCCCCAGGCAATGGAGAGATTTAATGACATTTCCAAGACGGACTTCTCCATCAGGAAAATGGGCTTTGCACACGACTGAAAGATTTTTCCCAGGGGCCATACAGAAAGGGCTCTGTGCTCAATCTTCCGTTAAAGAGACACGGCAACTGCCCAGATCAGCCAGTTTCCAGAGCATTCCAGCTGACCAGGCTTGACTCGCTTACCCAAAACACAAACTTGCAGAGCAGGAAAAGGAAAGGCGATGGTTAAGCAGTTCTGAGCAGCCCCTTGGGGCTCCTGGCGAGCTTCCAGAAGCATCTCAAGCTGCAAGCTGACCCTGGCTTGGGCTTCTACCTAACTTCCCTGGTGACTGCAATTAGACCACATAAAAAGCTCATGGGGTAACTCTCCTAGAGGCTGGGGCTGGGCTGGGCTTACGAGGCACTTCTTTCCCTTGATGGTACTACCCATGATAGTCTGATAGTTGCTACGTTTTGTCATGTAAGACAGACTTTTTTTCTGCAAAGGGTCAGACAGTAAATATCATAGATGCTCTCTATCCCCACTGCTCATAAGCACATGGGTGTGGGCATGGCTGTGAGCCACTAAAACCGTATTTTAAAACACTGCAGTTTGAATTTTGTATAAATTCCATGTTGCAAAGTATTCTGATTTTTTTCAACCATTTAAAAATGGACAAGAAGGCCGGACTTGGTGGCTCAGCCTGTAATCCCAGCACTTTGGGAGGCCGAGGCGAGTGGATTGCCTGAGCCCGCGAGTTCAAGACACATCTGGGCAACTTGGCAAGAACCCTCGTCTCTGCAATAAATCAAAAATTAGCCAGGTGTGGTAGCCCGCGCCTGTAGTTCCAGCTACTTGGAAGGCTGAAGTGGAGGATCGCCAGAGCCCAGCAGGTGGAGGCTTCGGTGGCCAGGAGTTTGCCACTGCACTCCAGTCCTGTCACCATGCCCTGTTCAATAATACATTTCTAAGATTCATCCCTAATGTATGAACCCATTTCACTGTTTTTTACTATTCCATTAGGTGAATATATTGCAATATATTCATAGTTCCTAAATGTCTTTGTCCACTTGTTCATTTGTCTTTGCAATCATAAACTATAAGCCTGTTGTGGTAGACTATTACTTATCAGAAGTATTTGCTGCTCCTTCCTGGGGGAGACTAATGCTTTCCTCCCACTGGTGGCAGTGTGCCCTTGTGACTTTCTCTGGTCCAGGAAGAGAACGGAATTGGTGTGTGTTGCCTTTGAGCAGATGCCTTTAGAGCCAGCACATGCTTTGCCTAGTTCTCCTTTCCTTGGCAACGTTGTGCTGTACCAGCCAGGGTCCTCGGGGGAGGATGACACAGAGCAGAGCCACCATTGTACTGTACTGGATTCCTGCTACATACCTACTGTAGGTGTGTATGCACTACAGGTTTACTGTATGGAGGACGAGGGACTGATAGATCCTTGCTGTTAAAAGCTCCTGGGAATTTGGTGTTATTTGTTACTGCAGCGTGACTGATCTTATCCTAACTGCTACATCACACTCTTTCCATCACAACAC
This sequence comes from Carlito syrichta, assembly GCF_000164805.1. Lineage (NCBI taxonomy): Eukaryota > Metazoa > Chordata > Mammalia > Primates > Tarsiidae > Carlito > Carlito syrichta. The sequence continues at coordinate 279,822 of NW_007232371.1, forward strand.
AAAGATTCCCAGTGTAGGAATCAGAGGGGGTGGCTGTTCCCCTCTGAATCAATCAGTTATGTATAAGGCCATATTCGATATGTGAAATCTGGTTAAAATGACTCCCTTCCAGGTGTGTGCATTGAGAGGGATTCAGTCTTTTGGGGGGACTGACTGGTACCTCCTGACTTCAGGGGTCCCTCGCCTCCTTTTCCCAGAGGCATTTGGAGTTATTCCAGTGCACAGAGGGCCCAAGAGGGGGCGGGACACCCAGCCTTGGGCCAGCTGACACACTGGAAGGAAACGTGTGAGCAGGCGAGGGAGGATGTGCTTAGGCCGAGAGGCTGACCAGAGTGAGGAGAAGCAGATCTGGGCAGAGAGGCCTTGTATCTGGGAGCCTCTGAGGCTTAGGCAAAGAGGCCTCACTGTGGCCTTCACAACGGTGCTTCCCTGGGTTGGAAGATGACAGGAATGTCCCCGATCGCTTAGTTTCCCATTCTCATTAAAGCAGCAGCAATGAGGAAGGACAAATGGCCTTGTCTGTACTTCCTTGTTCTCAATTACTATCTCGAGAGGCTGCCAGGGCGAGCCGCATTTGGGGCCATTCTCATTCCCTTTTTCTTCCTTTTTCTTTTTTATTTATTCCCGGTGCCTGGGAGGTTCCTTTAACGATCCCCATCCACGCAGCAAACAGCCTCATCCACACACATCCACACGCCACCACGAAACCCTAACGAGAGGGAAGTATGAGAAATTAATCCATCCTCATGATAAAGATCATTATGGAGACAGAGAAGGAAGGAAGGGAAACAACACATTTCATTCTAATTAGGCCCGAAAGCTCATTACTGAGAGCAGGGAAGGAAAGTGATCAAGTGACTGCAGTCTGAAAAATGCCTCTTCTGGACTCCCTAGGAGCACAGGACAGCACAGGAGATGTCACCAGGGGATGGGAGATTCCCAAACTGGGATGCCTTGTGGGACTCTCAGAGATGGGAAGTTGCAGGGAGGGTTGTGAGTTTCCTCCCAGAATCTAAAAAAGTGCTTAATTGAAATCATGATTTTACTTCTGATGACCCTGCACAGTCAGACAAACTAGAAATGTTAAGTTTCTTTGGGGCTGGAATTCCTTCAGCTAGGTGGTGATTCTAGGTCGCTTATACGGATCAGAGGTCTAATGGGTTGTCAATTAGATCATGAGAATTTCTGGGCTGGGTGGTGGCTCATGCCTGTAATCCTAACACTTTGGGAGGTTGAGGCGGGAGGAGTACTTGAGCCCAGGAACTCAAGACCAGCCTGGGCAACATAGAGAGAGTTTGTCTTTACAAAAAGAAAAAAAAAAGCATCCACAAAAAAGAATGAAATCAGCCGAGTGCGGTGGGATGACTGCCTGAGCCCAGGGGTTTGAGACCAGCCTGGGCAACTTGGTGAGACCTTATCTCTACAATATATCAAAAGATAAGCCAAGCGTGGTGGCGTGCATCTGTAGCTCTAGCTACTTGGAAGGCTGAAGTGGAAGGATCGCCTGAGCCCAGCCAGCCGATGCTGGGGTGGCTGTGTGCATGCCACTGCACTCCAGCCTGGGGACACAGTGACTTTGACTCAAAAAAAAAAAAAACGAAATCATGTTCATTGCAGCAACATGGATATTGCTGGAGACCATCATCCTAAGTGAACTGACTCAGAAACGGAAAACCAAACACCGCATGTTCTCACTCCTATGTGGGAGCGAAATGGCCACAGAGATGGAAATAATAGACACTGGGGATACCAAAAAGGCAGGGGAGGTTAGGGTTCAGAGCTACCTACAGGGCACATGCTCACTGTTTGGGGAATGGGCCACCTGAGACCTAATTCCCACCACTACACAGTATGTCCATGTAGCAAGCGCACATGTATATCCCCTGAATCTGAAAACAAAAAAATTAGCCAGGCATGCTAGCATGTGCCTGTGGTCTCAGCTATTCAGGAGGCTGAGGCAGAAGGATTGCCTGAGCCCAGGAGCTCAACCACGGCTGTGGAGAGCTGTGATTGTGCCACTAAACTCGGTGTCTGGGCGACAGGGTGAGATTCTGACTCAAAAAAAAAAAAGACTTTCTGGGTCGGCAGTGGTAGCTCACGACATATCTGGGAGCATGGAAATGGCATTTCCACTGAACGGAGCCTCGGATTCTTCAGGGGTATGTCAATGCTACTGCACAGGTAGCCACGCCTTTGCTTCATTGCACAGGGCAAAAAAGAATACGTTATCATGTAATTGGTCTAGGAAAAAAATCTTTTGAAACATGAAGTTTATGGGGTAAAATAATAGAAGAGGTCTTGGCAGTTAAGGAGAAAGGAGGAAATGGGACAGAGAGGTGGAAAAGGGAATTAGCATTTATGGATCACCTAGTTAATACCAAGCCCTAGGCTAAGAGCAGTCAATCAGTCAATAATCTCATTCAATCCTCACAACCACTCTTGGCTGGGTGATAGTGGTGGTTCACTTATTCATTCACTTAACAGGTATTTCTTCTTCTTATCTATTATTATTATTACTGAGTCATAGTCTCACTCTGTTGCCCAGGCTGGAGTGCAGTGATATGCTCACAGCTACGCACCCTTGGCCTGCTGGGCTTAGCTGATCCTTCTGCCTCAGTCTTCCAAGTAGCTGGGATTACAAGCATGTAGCCCCACGCCCAGCTTATTTTTAAAATTTTATTGTAGAGATGAGGTCTCAAAATGTTGCCCAGGCTGGTCTCAAACTCCTGGGCTCAAGCAATCCTCCCACCTCAGCCTCCCAAAGTGCTAGGATTACAGGCATGAGCCATTGCACCCGGCCTTCATTTAACAAGTATTTCTGAGAACCCCCTGGGAACCAGGAACTTCTGATGACCCTGTTCTAAGTATTGGAAATATAGCAACGAATAAAACAAAAGCCTTGTCCTCACTGAGCTCATCATGATGAAATGAACACACTTGCACACATGCCTACACATGTGTGTCTAAGTATGCATACACCCACACATACTTAAACATACATGTATTCAAGCATATGCATGTTCATGTGTGTGCATATATACATACAAATATATATATGAGTATTTTTTTTCCAGTGGTTTCCTGCCGGGGGCAGCTTTGTCCCCCAGAGGACATTTGGCAATGTCTGGAGACTTTATTGATTGTCCCATTTGGTGGGAGAGGTGCTCCTGGCATCTAGTGGGTGGAGACAGGGATACAATGTACAACGCACAGGACAGCTCCCACAGCAGAGAACTGTCTGGCCCCAAATATCGAGGGTCTGGAGTGAGAACCCCATCGTCATTTATCCACACGTCCATATATCAATTTCTTTCTTTTTCTTTTCTTGCTTTCTCTTTTTTTGAGTCAGGGCTTCACTCTGTCACCCAGGCTGAAGTGCAGTGGCATGATCGTGGTTCACCACAGCCTCTACCTCCCAGGCTCTGGTGATCTTTTCACCTCAGCCTTCCAAGTAGCTGGGACTACAGACACATGCGTCCACACCTGGCTAATTTTCTAATTTTTTTTTGTAGAGACGAGGTCTTGCTATGTTGCCCAGGCTGGTCTCAAACTCCTAGGCTCCAGTGGTCCTCCCGCCTTGGCCTCCCAAAATGCTGGGATTACAGGTGGGAGCCACCATGCCCGGCCCACATATCTACTTCAGACAGCGATGCGTGTCATGGAGCATGGCAGAGGAAGGCTGGGCTTTGCGAGTGGGTCCTGGAGCACCCATTAGGGTAGAATGCTGAACCTTGGGGCTAGAGCAGTGAGGAAAGAGACACAGTCCCTACAACATGATGGTGCAGTGGACAGGCACGAAGCAAATAAGCCAGGGCATAGACAAATAGTTCCCATGAAATTGATTCCATGAAGGGCTCAGGGACAGAGTCTATGAGGGACCTGAGCTAGATCGGAGGAATCAGAGAATATTTCCCTGGGGAGGCGGGGCACTTGAGGGGGACCCCAAATGATGAGAGGTGTGGACCAGGTAGAAAGGAGGAGGGAAGACGTTCTCACAGGCTCAGCACGTACAAAGGTCCACAGGCAGAAGGAGCGGAGCAGCTGGAGAGCTGGACCACAGGATGGCGTGGGCCGCCCTTCCCCAGGCTGGCCTCCTGGGTTCACGCAAGCAAGAAAGCAGCGATTATATCCCCATTTCCAGGCTAATGAGGGAGAACTTGGAGGTAATGTCATTTTTGTTGATTCTTGATTTCTTGTTAAAGTGTTTTTTGAGAAGTCTCCGCTAATGACTGGATACCGATGGATCAGAGCTCCCTCCCAGACGTTTACCCGGGGACAATCTTGTCCTCCTTTCCTGACCGACTCCCCCCGCGAGCACAGCTTTGTGTTGCGTGTTAAATGAGGCTTGGTCTCTGTTGGTGGGAAGGTCCACTCCGTCTGGCCCTGCTGGCGGCTCCTTCTCCCACCACTGCTCCCCGCTGAGAAGCATATTTCTCCTCTGATGGCTCCCAGATAACAGCACTTCCTGCTCAGTTATGAAACACTGTTTAGGGCATAGCAGGAGGATGGGCCTGTTTTTGGCTACTCACAGAGTGGTCTTCAGATCAACAGCCTGAGTCTCAACTGGAACTTTCTAGAAATGTGGAATTCTAGGTCCTACCACAAAGTTACAGAATCAGAATTTGCATTTTAACAAGATTCTCAGGTGACTGTCGTGTACATAGAATTCGGGAAGCTCTGCTCTAAATGACCCTCAAAACTGCACCCAGCCCTGGGCATCTATGACTCCAGTGATAAATGTCCTCAACTTAGAGAACTTGACAGTACATATATTTAAACCAAACTCATATAGCCTATCTTGATACACACATAGTCTTTTTTATTTTTGTTTTTGGTGTTGGAGTCTCACTCTTATTGCCCACATTGAAGTGCAGTGGCGTGCTCACGGCCACCCCGGCGTGGACCTGCTGGGCTCAGGTGATCCTTCCGCCTCAGGCTTCCAAGTAGCCAGAATGACAGGTGCACGTTACCATGCCTGGTTAATTTTTTGATTGATTGTAGAGATGAGGTCTTGCCAAGTTGCCTAGGCTGTTCTTGAACTCGTGGGCTTGGGCAATCCCCTCACTTTGGCTTCCCAAAGTGCTGAGATTATAGACTTGAGCCATCGTGCCCGGCCCACACATAGTCTTAAATGCTTGTTCTTTTCTTTTTGTTTCTTTTTTTTTGTTAGAGTTTCCCTCAGTCAGCTCGGCTGGAGTGCAGTGGCACGCTCATGGCCACCACAGCCTCGACCTGCTGGGTTCAGGTGATCCTTTCGCCTCAGCCTTCCAAGTAGCTGGATCTGCAGGCACATACCGTCACACCCGGCTGATTTTTTAATTTATTGTAGAGATGAGGTCTTGCCAAGTTGCCCAGGCTGATCTCGAACCCCTGGGCTCAGGCGATCCTCTTGCCTCAGCCTCCCAAAGTGTTGAGATACAGGCTTGAGCCACCATGCCTGGCCTTTTTGTTTAATTCAGTGGTGTAGAAATGATGATGCTTCTAGTATTGATTTTTTTTTATTTTTTAATTTTTTGAGCCAGGGTCTCACTCTGTTGTCTGGGCTGGAATGCAGTGGTGTGATCACGGCTCATCGAAGCCTCAATCTCCTGGGCTGAAGCGATTCTCTCGCCTTAGCTTCCTGAGTTGCTGGGACTGCAGGTGCACATCATCATGCCAGCTAATTTATTTTTATTTTTTGTGGAGGTGGTGTCTTCCTATGTTGCCCAGGCTGGTCTAGAACTCCTGGTCTCAAGCAATCTTCCCACCTCAGCCTCCTGAAGCGTGAGCCACCGCGTCCCACCTGGTGTTGACGTTCTTTGAGCTTCCTTATTTGTAGGCTGTGAGATCCTGGGCGAGTGATGTCTCTTTCAGCCTGAGTTTCTTCACCTGTGAAGTGGAAAGTATCGTCTTCCTCACCAGGTTTCCACGGGCTTTCAAGAAGGCACGGATAGATGGAAAGTGCTGTGTCCTCCATTCCTTCTTGCCTGCTTCCTTCCTCTGAGGGACTTAAAGGATCCCAAACAGCAAGGTCAGGGGGATCTTTAACTAATGGTTTAAAGAAAACAAGTGAGTCCCAGGTAGGCTGTATTCAGAGACGTGGATGTTAACTTCAGAGTGTAGTCAGAGTTAGAGCAGGCACCGTGATCATCTCTGCTGGGACATACTTTCCTGATTCTTGCCTGGAGGGTCTCATCTGCGCATGTGAGGGACTGGCCTTGTGGGTGGCAGGAGGGGTAGTATGTTCCTGAATCTCCTGAAATCGTATCCCACACTGTGTGCTCGTACAGTCTTCTAAGAAGTCGTGCTTGATTCTAGTGTTGAGAGGCAGTGAGGGAGGGGTCGTCATCATTGTTTGTTGAGGTCTGATAATTAAGTTCATGAACTTGCCACCGTGCCCTTACATTGGCAGCACTGCGTTGGAACACCCTCCCTACTCACCTGACCTGGCCCCCAGTGACTTTTTTCTTTACCCAAAGATAAAGGAATTATTGAAAGGAAGACATTTGATAACATTCAGGACATCACGGGTAATACAACAACAGCTCGGATGGCCATTCCAGAAAAAGAGTCCCAAAATTGCTTTGATGGGTGGACTAAGCACTGGCATCGGTGCTTAGCTTCCCAAGGAGAGTACTTCGAAGGGGAGCGTAGTGATGATGTTTAGCAGTGAGGTACGGAGCACTTTTTCTTCGATGGGTGTGTAAACGTAATTGTTGGACCTCACATATTAGCAACCATTCCATGTAGCCCTCTGAGTGCAGGGAGAAGGAGGGAGGCTCTGAGGAGGGAACTTGAGAGGGTTCCTTGTCATCACCCTGACCCTGCAGAGGTGGCGCCTCCTTTGCACGACTCTTTCACTCTGCTATCGGAAGCTCTGGACAGGTGGGAATATTCAGCAGATAGCAGTAGTCCTCCTTTATCAAAACCAACTGTGTGCCCGAATTGCCATGCATCATTTTACATCCCACCATTCCCCAAAGGGACCCATCCCCTCACTACAGACAAGGAGACCAGGGCCAAGGGAGATTAAGCAACTTGCCCAGATGAGACACTAATATACAGAAGAGGGGTTTGCGTGCACATTCCAGACTGTCTGTGCCCTGAGATCGGCGTGTACCAAGCCACACTTCAGAGATTCCAAATGAGCTTTTTTTTTCTCCCTAGAAGAATGTGAAGTTCTGGTAGATTAGGCTCTAGACAGGACTATGAACTTCAGGTTCAACAGGTATCTCTAGCATGCCTGCTCCAGGGACAGCTCAAAGTAGACCTGAGAGACACACAGAAGAGTAGAGAACAGGATTGTCCCTGTTTCATGAGTCTAGAAGGGACGAGGAAGCTGCCACCATCACCAGCAGCAGCTGCATTTGCAAGTCCAGATCTCAGTTGAACAACCATACATGGAAAATGCTATTATCATCCCCAGTATAATGATGCAGAAACGAGTTCAGAGGGAGTGTGTAAGGGGTGAAATGACTCATGGGGAGGTCTTCTGGTTGGGATGCAATTGAGTAGGAGCCTGATTCCCAGAGCTCTGGCTCCAGAGCCTGTCCCTGAACCCACCATGCTCAGAAAGAATCACAGACCACGAGGCTGTAAGCTCCTAGGGGTAGGCATCAGCTCTGCTGGGTTCACTGCCGTATCCCCAAGACTTGGGACAGTGCCTAGCAATCCCTAAACACTTGTGGATGAAGAAATAAATGAATAAGTGGAAGACCCAAGCAAGGTGGCAGATAGGTCCGCATATTGGTGGCAGAAGGCTGGTTTCCTGTCCTCTAGTTTTTCTTGTGCCTTAAAGACCACAAGTAATATTCATGGCCTTGAAACAAGGTGCTTCCCCACACAGGTGGCATTTTGCATGCCAATGGCATTTGCTACCACCTGTTTCTGCATTTACCAGTTTTTTTTTTGTTTGTTCGTTTTTAGCTAGAGTCTCCCTCTGTCACCCAGGCTGGAGTGAGGTAGCATGCTCATGGCTACTGCAGCCTCAACCTGCTGGGTTCAGGTGATCCTTCTGCCTCAGCCTCCCAAGTAGCTGGGACTTTAGGTGTACACCATCACACCCAACTAATTTTTTATTTGTTGTAGAGACGAGGTCTTGCCAGGTTGCCCTGGCTGGTCTCAAACCCCTGGCAACCCTCTTGTCTCTGCCTCCCAAAGTGCTGGGATTACAGACATGAGCCACCATGCCCGGACTTCACCTACCAGTTTTGACAAGGGCTGGGAAGTGGTTTGCTGGGATGTTATCTGCCCTGTCACTCTACTGGCTTTTCCGGTCCAACTGGAAACACCTTGCTTATCATGGGAGAATTTACTTACTCTCAGGAATGTTAGCCTGACTGATCACAACCTGTGGAAGACTGGTCATGAGAAACCCCAGAACACAGCGTTGCTGTCGGATGGAAAAGAGCAATCAGGCGCTAGCCAGGCGCTACAGGAGCGTGTCGTTACCACATACTCCAAGGATGAATTCCGTGTCTACAGCACTCCACAGAGGTCCCAGGAGCACAAGGCATGCTGCGCTGCCACTCTTTTTGTATGTCATGTTTTCCCTACGCTAACTGGGAGCTGCTCAAGAACAAGGATTTGCCTTACTGTTGTCTCAGTCCCAAGCACTAGCCTAGAGTCCGGAATAAATTATATCCCAGACCCTTGAGTCTGGGTGTGCATGTGACCGCTCTGACCAGCAGAGGGCAGCAGAAGTGGTGCCACTTGACTTCCAAAGCTAGGTCATAAAAGGCCTGCATTTCTGGTTGGTTCCCTTGGAAAGCTCTCCCTTGGAACATGGCTTTCATACCCTAAGAAGAGCAGGTCACATGGAGAAGCCACATGCAGATGCTCCAGTCTCAGCTGAGCCAACCTTTGAGTCAACCAGCTCACTCCTTGATGAGTAGAGCCGCCATCTTGGAGGGGGACCCCCTAGCCCAGCAGGTCTGGCTCCCAGATATTTGAGTCTCCCCCATCCATTGGAGTCCTCCCAGCTGAAGTCCCAGACATCAAGGAACAGAAACAAGCTATTCCGGCCCTGATCCACAAAGTCCACAGCATGTTAAAATCATTAGTGCTTTACACTGCTACGTTTGGGGTGGTTTGTCACGCCGCCATGGCAACTAGAGCAGCCAGTCCGCCTAGGTCCACAGCCTAGCCCTGCTCATTACTAAGGACGTTTCCTGGGGACATCCCCTGAGGCTCTGCAGACCTCAGCTTTCTCATCTACAAAATGGGTATCCCCAAAGACTGTCTCAGAGAGTTGTTGCAAGCATGAAGCACAGTTGCTAGAGTGGTTGTCCTTGTCACCAGCTCAGAAGTTTATAGGGCACCTCACTTTTCACATGTGACTCCCCTCCCTCCACTGCAATTCCCCCAAGAGTGTAACAGAACCTCATCCTAAAGCCAACAGACCGTCACCTGAGGTGCAGTGGCCAGCAGTGAGCAGGTGTCTGAGAAGCCCTAGGTGCGAGTCCAGCTCCACCATTAATTACCTTGAGAGTCCTGACTTGAGATTTAACCTCCTGGCTTGGGATATAACCCCTTGGAGCCTTCTCTTCTTCATCCATGATAAAGAGTCAGTAATAACCGCCCCTCCCCTTCCCAGAGATGTTTGGAGGACTCATGAGATAATGTGTGAAATGGACTTAACATGGTGACTCACACTTGGGGGCCACTTGATTGTGGTCACTGCCTCCATGATGAGTGACGGAACCTGATTGTGTCTCAGAAATGCCCAGTCACGGGGGTGGGTCTGCATTTCCGTATGGTCACAGGTGTCCAGTGGCATTCTAACCATTCATTCTGGAGGGCAGTCAGTTTCCACTGGGGGTGATTCCTTGGGTCCAGTTCTGCAGTGTGGACTCTTCAGAGTGAGGTTTTAAGCCAACCCAAGCCAATGAGTCCGCTTCCTGAATGGTGGTGCCAGTTGGAGACAGAGGCAGCTTTTGATCCTGAAATCAGGGTGAATAGCATCTGGATGCTGTTGGACCGTGATGCTGACTTTGCTCTGGATGCCTGGCAAAGTGATATTAATGTCGATAACATCTTAGAATTATTTACTCTTGTGTGTGACCCGAGAAGTTTACAAAGCACAGGCTATGGCAATCTCATTTGATTTCTGAATTATAATACATACATATATAATCATTGATAATAAAACTAGACTATCTATTACATATTGAGGATCTGTTAGGAATATGCTAAGCACTTAACATATATTAATTCATTTAATGCTAACAACAGCCCTACTAGAAAGAGACATTCCACATTATTCCATTAGTTGTTACACAGATGCGGAAACCGAGGCTCTGGAAACCCGGTGACTAGCCCGAGGTCACCAGTCAAGTACTGACCCAGCTGGGATTTGGGCAGAGACTTTCTCAGTTCCAGAGCTTAAGTGCCCAACATGACCCTGAACTTCCAACAGGGATTCTTCCCACTCTTGGCAGATGCACATGGGGGTTTAAAGGGAGAGGAAGAAGCTTTTCATTTTCTTTTCTTTTTTTTTTGAGTTGGAGTCTCACTCTGTTGCCCAGACTGGAGTGCAGTGGCCGCTCCCGGCCACCGCAGCCTCGACCTACTGGGCTCCGGTGATCCTTCCGCCTCAGCCTTCCAAGTAGCCGGAATTATAGGCATGTGCTACCACGCCCGGCTGATTTTTTGATTTATTGTAGAGATGAGGTCTCGCTGCCCAGGTGGATCTCGAACCCGCGGGTTCAGGCAATCCATTCACCTCAGCCTCCCAAGGTGCGGGATTACAGGCTGAGCCACCGAGCCCGGCGCTTTTCATTTTCTTAGCGAAGTTGAGCCACAACGAGATTGCCTTTCAAGAAAACCAAGGAGGTCGGGCGAGGTGGTTCATGCCTATAATGCTAGCACTTTGGGAAGCGGAGGCGAGAGGATTGCCTGATACCAGGGGTTTGAGACCAGCCTGGGCAACTCGGCAAGACCTTGTCTCTACAATAAATCAAAAAATTAGCTGTGTGTGGTGGCGTGTGCTTATAGTCCCAGCTACTTATAAGGCTGAGGTGGTTGAGGCTGGTCGATCACAGCTGGTTGAGGCTGTGGTGAGTCATGATGGTACCACTGCACTCCAGCCTGAGCAACAGAGTGAGACCCTGACAAAAAAAAAAAAACATAAACAAAAAACAGGGCAGAGTCCCTCAGAAACATGAAGCCAGGGCTAAGAGGCTACTTGGGGAAGACAAGGCCAGCTCAGGCCCCAGCAACCAGATCAATATCAACCACTTATAACTTCACTACTATTCAGCTGACTCTCCTATTCCCAGTGGAATGCAGGCGAGAAAGGTGTCCCCAGGCGCAACTGGGGAAACATGGTGGCCAACAGGACATTGGCGAAGGAGAAGGGCCCAGCGCCAGCCAGATCAGGGGCTGTCAAAGACGAACCCACCCAGGTGTCTGAGAGACTCTCCCGGCCACCATCTAAGGCTCGGATGTTCTTTCTCCTCTTTGTCCAGACCATTTGGCGAACTTGGCTGATTTTCACCATAAACTCTGGACTTGGGGAAGACTGCCTTGGGGAGGCCAATGGCTATCAACCTTCTAGACTAAGTCATTCATCTGATACATGGAGAAACTGAGGCCCAGAAAAGGGGGCATCCCAGAACAAACGGTTAATCAGAGGGATTCCTCCAGTGTAGTGGTTCTCTAGTGGGTGTCTGTGTATGGGGGGGCGGTTTGCTCCCAAGGGACACTTGGCAATGCTGGAGACATTTTTGGCTGTCACAATGGGGTGTATGTAGTGCACAGAGAGGCCAGGCATGGTGCTAATCATTCTGCAATGCGCAGGACAGTCCTCATACAAAGAAGAGTGGCTTCAAATGTGAGTAGCACTGAGGCTGAGAAGCCCTAGCCTAGTCCCATGAGTCTGGTCTGTGGGGTGACAGATAGCCTTCAGATGTCCAGCAGTTGGAGTCAGAATACACCAGCAACCATCATTCAACTGTAGAGGTTAGAAAGTTGAGACCGAGGGAGAGGAAGTGATTTGTCCTCAGTCACACAGCCAATATGTCCCAGAGTTGGAATTGCAAGCCACGGCTGGAGGGTGTTGGTCTGGCTTTAAATATGCCATCTTGTCTTTCCACATTGTCACTTTTTGCAAGAAATCCCTCCCTCCCTCCTAACTACTGAGTCATATTTGACATCAATCTCTCCCAACATGCTGTAGGGTGTATCAAGACACCTGGGACCTAGCCCAGGGCCTGGCATATCAGAGACATGAAAGCATTTGTAAAATACTCATAATGATTGTGAATATCAGATAGCAACAACAGCTTTTACTGATTGTATATTTCTTAACGACCAAGTACTGTCCTGTCCTAAACAGATTACTGTATTAACTCATTTTGTCCCCAGGTGTCTTGATTACTATTATTACCCACATATTACAGATGAGAACACGGAAACACAGGAAGGAGAAATAAACTCACCCTAGGTGACCACACTCACGGGAAAGGAGCCAGGATTGGAACGCAAGCTGTCACAGACTTTCAGAGCCTCTGCCGTGACCAAGGATTTGTGGTGAACAGGTGTCCTGTGTCTGTCTCACACTCCACCTTTCAGAAAGCTCCCCTTCCTATCTCCTGGGCTGTGCTGAGTGAGCCATCCCCATGTGCTTCCCCTTCAACTCAGGGATTGACCCTGACTCAGGTCAATCATGAACCCTATCCCTCTGGCCATCGTGATTCAAGTTTGCCAAATGGTCTGGACAAGCATGTAACCAAAGATGAACCAATCAGAGTCCTTCCTGGACTTTTTCTGGAGCTCCTAGAAAACATGTTTTCTGTTACTTGGAGATCCTTAGATATAAGGACGATGTTTGATGCCATCTTTCCCAGTCACATGGAGGAAGGTGTCCTCAGTAGGAGAGAATGGGGCCAACACACAAAGGTGACAAAGGAAAGCAGAGTCACATGATTGATGATGGGCAGGAGAGTACAAGAAAGTGCTGGTACTACTGCTTGAAAGCTCCTGGATCCAGCCATGCCTGAAATAGCCATCTGAACATTTTCAAGCCCCTGGACCCAGCCATGCCCAAAGGAGAGGGATCAAACTTTGTATTTTTAATCACCTAAACTCGTAACTATTGCATACACAAAGGGCACCAAAAAATGTATACACATTTTCAGAAAGGAAAAACTGTAGTAAAATTGTTAATACTCAATAGATATCAATAACAAAAGATGAATACAAGTCACGTTTGACTTCTGCAATTATAAGAGGTGCTCAAAGTGGTTACTTCCAGTGTCCCAGATACTTCAGGTTATGGCAAACTAAAAGTAATACATAGATGACATCTCTATTTTTTTAAAAAGCAGGATTATTAAGAGGACAGAAAAGCTCCCACAGTGGGAGGGGACCCAAAGGGGTTGCCCGATGACATCTCTTAAGATGTATATACAGGCTCGGTGGCTCAGCCTGTAATCCCAGCATTTTGGGAGGCTGAGGCGAGTGGATTGCCTGAACCCGTGGGTTCGAGACCAGCTTGAGCAACTTGGCAAGCCCGCATCTCTATAAATTAGCTGGGTGTGGTAGCGTACGCCTGTAGTTCTGGCTACTTGGAAGGCTGAGGCGGAAGAACTGCCGGAGCTCAGCAGGTTGACACTGGGGTGGCTGTGAGCATGTGTGCCATTGCACTCCAGCCTGGGCGATGAAATGAGACTCCAATTAAAAAATAAAGTATACTTTTTCTGGCACCCCGATTTATTTATTTATGCATACATTTGACTTAAGACAGTTTGGGTTGTGTTTCTCTCGCCTGAAATTCAAAGATGTCTGACTAATACAAGTCAGTTTCAACTTGCCCAAAGGCTTATTTACTTTCTTTAGTTCCTTTCAGTGTAGATGACTTTGCAGTATTCTAAGTGGTAAGACAAGGCTTTTCCAAATCTAGACATGCCTATCGTAAACAGGTCTGGAAGACAATGATAACATTTATTAGTTCTGCATGATAGGCATTAAGTGTTTTCCATAGACGACTCATTAATCCTCACAAGTGCACTATGTTTTGGTACTACCTTCATTATCATTATTCCACTTTAGTGATGGGCAGACTGAGGTACACAGAGAGGGCAGAACACACGCTCAGTGGGCCAGGTGCAGAGGCTCACGCCTGCAATCTCAGCACTTTGAGAGGCTGAGGCAGGAGGATTGGAGTTTGAGACCAGCCTGGGCAATGGAGCGAGACCTTGTCTCTACCAAAACACAAAACAAAATAAAAAAACAATGCAAGCAAACAAACAAACAAACCATGTTCAAGGTCACAGAGCTAGTAAGTGACAGAGGTTGACTAGCTCTGGACTACTTTTCGTGCACTTAACTACTGCACGGCACTGTGTCTGTTTCCCCGCAAAGACCTGCTCCAGAATGATGGTCCTAAACCCAGGTTCCTACCTGCAGATTCAGGATGTGTCTTCCCAAGCATCTGTTCTTGGCTCTGTTGCCGAAGGCATGTTTAATCACCTGCCTAGAGCTCCCCTCCCCCTTGCACGGTAATGAGCCCTCAGCACTACTATCACTAATGTCATTCTGGTTGCCGGCTGCATTTGCACAGGTTATAAACACGGCCACCACAAGATCGGAAATTGGACAGGTGACAAGAGAGGCGGTGATTGTGCAGATCAGATTGGAGACAGGGAATAGATAATACTGCCGATTGCATAAAGCCATCTCCTCATCTGTTCTTCTCGCCTCTGCAGCTAGCCTCGGAGGGGCCCTGTGAAGGTAAGATCCCAACATCTGTTAAGATCACAGTTCCACTCGGCTTGTCTGCATGTTCTCCTTCCTTCTCAAACGACTGTTTTAATTTTCTTTTTGACTGCTTTTAATCTCTGCACTCAGAGGAGTGGCTCGCTCTCACAACACCGTCACCACATAGAGCTCGAAGCAGGGCGTGTCAACTATGAAAGTTTGTGGGGCCACATGTCTTCCTGAGTGTGGCAGCCGCATCTGGGGCTGAAACTGCCTCTCTTCCAGGAAAGCAGGACATTCTGAAGGTCACACTTCCGACCTCTTTCCTGATGTTGGGGGTCCCAGGCAGTGCCGTGCTGGTAGATATTTAATCACTGACTCTGGGGGGGTGAGAAGCAGCACTGACTTGTTGTGGTTGCCAGTTTTCATGGCATGAACACTCTCATTTTCGTCAGTTTCAAGCCATCAATGTGAAGCTCTTAACCCTCCTGAAAATGTAACCATAGGCTCCCAGAGGCCTTGGGGAGCTGACTCCACACACTCTGGGCTGGATGCCTGGTCTACCCTCATGCTCCTAAGAATCCACGGATTTTTACTATTAGCAGGAGGGAGAGACGGCTTCACGAAAATAGGCCTCCCTTATTTTTTTTTAAAAGACAAGGACTCCAGCTACCACACTGACGCAGTCAATGATAACACCAACCAAATACACCCTAAAAAGATAAATGACACTTTATATAAAACATCTTACAAACTCACAAATCTGAGACCTTTCCTCACTTGGCTTTAACGTGGAGGAGAATCACCAGGGACACCCGCTTGCAGAGGCAGGTGGCTTGCAAATCTGTTCTCCCCGAAAAGAAAGGAGATTTGGCACAGCGATGGTTTGGTATATGGAAATACAAACCCAAGTAAATCCAGAATCCCAGAGCTAGTTTTTTTTCCCTCTTTCTCATTTCCTTCTCTTTCTTTACCTTCTCAACTCTTAAAAGGAGAAACATTCAACCAAGAGTATTATGGGTAATCCAAAGAAGAATAATCAAAGCAGAAGATGTCAAGATTCTAATCTTATAGCAAGCATGGGTCCCATCAGCATTACGGGGCTGTTTCTGAGAAGTTGGAGAATGGAGAAAGGAATTGGTTTCGACGGCTTTTGGTTCTGGCCTACAGAGTGTCGGGCAACATTTGCTTAATTGCTGTTACAGATGACGAGATGCTGCAGTCAGCTGTAGCAGTTAAGTGAGTTTGCCATTCATCCATCTACCCCTCCATTCATCCAATACATCCATCCATCGAGCCACTCACTCACCCATCCACCCACCCACCCACCTACCCACCCATCCGTCTGTCCATCCATCCACTCACCCATCCATCCATCCACCCATCCACCCATCCACCGGTCCATCTATCTATCCATCCA
>NW_007232371.1:295968-308647 GCF_000164805.1 Carlito syrichta
CACCCGCCCACCCATCTGTCCGTCTGCCCATCCATCCACTCACCCACCCATCCATCCGCCCACCCATCCACTGGTCCACCAATCTGTCCATCCATCTACCCACCTGTCCATCCATCCATCCACCTACCTATCCATTTGCCCAACCATCCGCTGGTCCATCTGTCTGTCCATCCGTCCACTCACCTGTCTATCTGTCCAACCATCTATCTAGTCATCCACCTACCCACCCATCCATCTACGCATCCATCCATCCATTCATCCATCCATTGATACATCCATATATATAACCAGTGATTTATGCCACCATTCCTCTGAAATAATTCAAGGTCACCAATGACCCTGTTAAATCCAGCAGTCAGTTTTCCAGCCCCCTCTGACTTATTCTCTCAGCAGCACCTAACAGTTGATCACTCTCTTCCCGGACACATGTCATCCCCTACTGGCTTCTTCCTACCTCACCAGCTCTCCTCTTCAGTAGCCTTTGTTGGACTCTCTCCTTCTGATCTCCAAATGTTGGAGGGCTCCAGAGCTCAGTCCTTAGGCCTCATTTCTCTCTGAACTCACTTGCTCGATATCAAGGATTTAAATGCTAGCTCCATGCTGATGGTCAACTTTCAGGTGTCAAGGGACATGTCCAGAAATAAGCCTATTTGGGGGGTCTCAGGCCCCCTTAGATCAGTGGTTACAACTATAAGCATGAGCCAGACTTATTCACACAGCATCTGTCCTCATCATGGAGTTTTCAATTAAGGTGTGAAGTGAATATTCCCTTATCTCACTTTACAGTTTACAGAGCAATTTCACATTCATGATCCCATTGAATACTCCATAACTGCACTGCACAGAATTAATATGACAAAGCCTTGACCTCTCCCTTGAAGTCCAAGCTCTTGGGTGATTCATAGACATCTCAAACTTAACATCCTAAGATTGAACTCCTGACTTCCTGGCCCACCCCCTCTAAACTTACTCCTCCGCTTTCTCTGTCTCAACAAATGGCAGTGTCTTCCTTCCAGTTACTCAAGCTTACATCCCTGGAGTCACCTGGGACTTCTTCTCTCCCACTCCACATCCAAGCCACCAATGAGTTCTGCAGGCTTCACCTTCTGACCGGGTGGCAAATCACTGCGCTTTCCTACTTAGCTCTCCCCCTCCCGGCCCATCACCTCTTGCCTAGATTATTACCGTAGCTTCCTTATTTGTCTCCTGCATCTGCTCATCACCACCTCCAGAGTCTATTTTCAACACAAAACAAACATATGTTGGGTCCCATCCCTCCTCAAAATCCGTCATTGGCTTTCCATTTCACGGAGAGGAAACCAAAGCCTTCCCAAAGCCTGAAGGATCCTGGGTGCCCTTGGCCTTGCCTCCTCCCACGTTCCTTCTCCCACACTCTGGTCTAGCCACGTTAGCCTTCTTCTGCTTTCTCTGCTCTTCCTTCAGATCTCTGCATGGCTTCCTCTCTTCCTTCAAACCTTTCTCAAACAACGCTTTACCAAAGAGTCCTTTCCCCAAGCACTCTATCTGAAATGGCAAGCCCCATCACTCTGGGTCCCGTTTCTTCTTCTTCATAGCACTTACTGGACTTGATATTATTTTAGCTATTTGTTTTCTCGTTTAACATCTGACTCCCCCTTTAGAAAACAGTATTTATGAAGGCAGAGACTGTGTTTATCTTATTATTTTTTTTAGATTGGAAAAAATATTTATTTAGAAAGTAGGTGAGAGAGAGAGAGAGAGAGAGAGAGACTGATTCACCTCCCCAAGATAGGGGAGGGGGTCAAAGCTTAGGGAAACAAAGCCACATGACTAGACTGGGGCTTAATGAAATCAATGGCCTGTCTTATTATTCTATCCCTAACTATTAGAATAATGCCTAATGCATAGTAATTGGCAGAAGAAATGAATGGATGAGTCTACCCATCCATCCATTCATTCATTCATCTGTCTGTCCGTCCGTCCGTCCATCCATCCATCCATCCATCCATCCATCCATCCATCCATTTATCCATCCATCCATCCTGCTGTCCATTCATCCATCCATCTGTATGTCCATCCATCTGTCCGTCCATCCATCTGTCCTTCCATCCATCCATCCATGTAATAATTTCTTATTGGGAGTCTGTATAGGTCTGTGGGAGGTCTACTGTATTAACTCTTTAGGTGTAAGGAAAGATATCCAGAAATGATCCTCTTTTGAGAGACTTAGGTCTTCCTTACATCAGTGGTTATAATAATTATGAACATGAACCAGACTTATCCATACAGTACCAGGCCTCATCAATGGAGCTATCCAATAAGGCATGCGATGAACATTCTGCTATTGTGGTTGACAGTTTACAAAGCAATTTCACACTTAGGAGCCCTTTGAATGCCCCTTAACTGCACTGTGTGATACGGTCACTGCTAGCCACAGGTGACTCCTTAAGTTTAAATTCATTAAAATGAAATAAAATTAAAAATTTGGTTCCTTAGTCACACTAGCTATCTTTAAAGTGCTCAATATCCACATGCGGCTACTGGCTACCATATTGGACAGAAAGTTCTAGAACATACTCTTGGGCGGCACCGCCGCATAACTGCCCTATGAAGTAGTTGATTTTGTAGACAAGGAAACACATCCAGAGAAGTCTCCTAATTAGTATGAGTCAGAGGCTGGCCTTGACATCTGAACTTCTGACTCCAAGTCCATTGCTCCTTCCAAAGCAGGACAGTTTAAGGGCCTGGTCCCTGAAGGCTTGCACCCTAATTCAGCTTCTGATACTGGAGTTCAGGAATGTAGATGTTCACCTGCCAGTAGTGGCCTCTTGTCGTGTTGCCATGTATTCATGTTTCCTTCTGGTGACAGCATGCTCACTTTCCCTGGTCACTTCTCTCTCCACTACAGTCTGTGACCTCAGGCGAGGCTGGCCCCTCAGATTCCAGGATGAGTATGTGGACATGTATGTCAGGGCTGGTTAGAGACCCATGCCTCCAGCCTTGGTGAATGAATGAAGTCAAAGAATGGTGAATACCGCACAGTATCAGGATGCATGCATGCATGCACACACACTGCTATTAATGTAGGCAACTCAAGTTCCCTGCAGGTGATATTTTTAGTTTAGACCTTGGGGGTTGGGGACAGATATCCAGAAAGCGTCCTCATACTCCCTTGCTGCAAATGCACTAATAGTCATGGCATTGCATCCTTGTGGAGATAATAATTTGTGTTTGATTTCACTGCTGCCAAACATGAGACCACAGCTGTCTGTAGACTTCTCCTCAGTTTCCCGTCCCTGCTTCAAGAGGAGGCCAGATTGCCAGCTCCCTGGCCTCAGGGTGGTTTGTGAGCCAAAGGAAAGCACAACTTTACCTGAAAGCATACCTCTCTTTCAGACCTTCGCTCATGGTGAGAACTGGAGAAGGGGAGGGAAAGAGGTGGTGGAACATTCTAGAAGACAGGTGATTGAGCAGTTCTCCAAGGCTAGGAAGGAGAAGTCTGCAGGATTGTCCACTGCTAGTCAATAAGGCATGCGATAAAGCTATCCAATAAGGCATGCGTGAGAACTGGAGAAGGGGAGGGGAAGAGGTGGCGGAACATTCCAGAAGACAGGTGGTTGAGCAGTTCTCCAAGGCTAGGAAGGAGAAGTCTTCCAGTGCCCTGACTCTTCCAGCACTGTGAGGTGGTACAGGACTGAAGAGGAGTGGCCACACGTAGGTGCCATGTGGTGGTCTGGACCCTGGACGCTGGTGCTGTTGACTTCACCAAAGGTACACCTGGGCTCAGGCAAGAGCGATGTCCATCTCTAGGGGATCTGGTGGCTTGGACAAAGAGCAGGTCCACTAAGACCATGGTGGATGAACTATTCCAGGCTCCCTCCTCATTCTCCAGATCTCAGATAACCTCCTGGGTTACGGATGACGTCAGGCAGGAGTGGAAGGGACCATCCTAGGATGGGTCTTAATGTCTTACCACGTCGGTGGGGTTGGGTTGGTGAGATTTCTTGCACACTTAGCTGTGCAGTAATATTCACATTTGTAATAATGGAAAAAACATGTACGTAGTGACCCCCAGTGCTGTGCAACCATCACAGCAAACACCCTAGATGGCAGCTGACCATGGACCAATCATTGTGCCAAACACAAAGTTCTCCATATACCTTATCTCATTAAGCATCATAGTCATGCACGAGGGAGTCATTGTCATGAGCCCCATTTAAGAGAGGAGGAAACTGAGTTAAGCCACTTGGTTAAATTCACATAGCAAGTACGGAGCAGAGCTGGGACTCACTCCCCGGTCTGTCTTCATTCCAAAGCCTCCGCTCTTCTGCCTTTGAGTCAAGGGCCTACATTTTCCCAGGGTTGAGCCCTTGGACCCCACTGTCAAGGAATCTGCCCAGCAGTTCCCTGAAGGTCAAAGTCAAGGGGCCCATGGCGGGACTCATGGCCAGGCCCAGTGCTGGAGGGAGACTGGGATTTTCCGCAGAGCTGAGACCCGGAGTCTTCATCTCAGGGCGGGAACATCTGGACTTTCTATCTTCCATGTGATTCTTCTTACCTCTTCCTTCCTCTTCCCCCAGATGCCTGGGGATTAATGGCAAAGTAACGCAGGGGTGGTGTCAGGCAGCCACGGGAAGGAGGGGGCGAAGCCAGGAGACCGGCACAACCCAGCAGCACAACACTGCACGGAACGAGCTTCTTGATAACACTGAATGTTTCCAGCAGGTCTCTACGCTAATTAAACCCACACCTCACAGTCACTGCAAAATGCAGGGAGCCTCACCTGAAAGCCTGTAATTTGCCAACACGAAGGGGAACAGGAGCGAGTACTCAAACATGACCCGCCACTGCTGCTTTGGAATATTGATGAACAGAGGCCAGGTGGAGCCAGCCTGCACCCCCTCCAGCTCAATCCAAATCAATATTTCCTCTCCTTGGCCTGCAGAAGGGAAGACCCTTTAAATACTGATCTGGAAACAGCCCGGGGGCTGTGACATCCGCCCACCGTACTGTCTGTTCCACTGAACAGGTCAACCTCAGTGAAGATATAAACATAACAGAACTCATCAAAAGACACCAGAAAGCTCCAGTCATACGTCCTCATGGCTCACAAGATGACTAGTCTCTGGCATGTGACCTGTAATTAGGGTCTCGCTGTGCCAGACACACACACACACACACACACACACACACACACACACACACACAGTTCCACAGTTCCAATGCAAGGAACCTGAAAGCTCCAGAGGTAACCTGGAGAAGGCAAAGTGGAGATTTAAAAAACCAACCGGAAGGGTCACGACAGGCAGGCAGTAGTATTTATGGAAGGGATGATGGATGGTGGAAGCCGGCGGCCTGGGAGGATGATGCTCAGATCCCAAGCTGCCAAGGCTCTGTGGGACGGGTGCCCCCATGGGAACATGTCCTGAGTCAAAGGGGAAATGGCTTCCTGTTCAGTATTTCACTGGTACAAGCAGCACGCCAGGGCCCTTGAGACGGGTGGGGGGACAGAAGACTGAGGGAGAAATTGCTAGGCAGACCAGATACCCTGCCCTCTCCAACTCAGTTGTCATATCTTGGTCCCGTTTCTGTTTATTTTTAAAATTATTATTATTTTTAGAGATGGGGTT
Organism: Carlito syrichta; assembly: GCF_000164805.1. Classification (NCBI taxonomy): domain Eukaryota; kingdom Metazoa; phylum Chordata; class Mammalia; order Primates; family Tarsiidae; genus Carlito; species Carlito syrichta. The sequence continues at coordinate 301,578 of NW_007232371.1, forward strand.
TTGCTTTGTTGCCCAGGCTGGAGTGCAGTGGAGTGATCATAGCTCATTGTAACCTCCGACTCCTGGGTTCAAGGAATCCTCCTGCCTCAGCCTCCCAAGTAGCTGAGACTACAGGTGTGTACCACCATACTTGGCTATTTTAAAATTTTTTTGTAGAGACAGGGCTTGGTATGTTGCCCAGGCTAGTCTTGAACTCATGGCCTCAGGTGATCCTGCTGCCTCAGCCTCCCGAGTAGCTGGGATTACAGGTATGAACCATCGCACCCAGCTCCTCTTGGTTCCATTTCTGTAAGGTCATGTAGAGACAAGGACACCAGTTGAGGTGTCCATTGGATCTCCCCAACTCAGTCTGCCCTGATGTCCTGGGTCTACATGACTCCAGTCTCCCCAGCGGAAAAGTGGCCATGGTTTGGCATTTACATCAAGAAGTGCTCACCATCAAGTGGTCAAGGTTTCAGCCTCTGGAGTCAGTATCCTGGGTTCAAATCCCAGGTCTGTTATGTGTGGTCCTGGCTGAGCTACTTCAACTCTTGGAGTCTCAGTTTCCTCATCTATAAAATAGCTCCCATCCTGGGAGAGCATTAGGAAGGCCGCACCCTGGCACCTGTAAGTGCCCAGGAACTGCAGGAACAATTCGTTACAAACCCAACCCCTGGGTCTGAGAAGCTTCCTTCCAGTGGTCTGGGATGCAGCCCCATCTGGTTTATGCAACGTCGCCCCTGCTTCCTCCCGTCCTCCCTCCTGTGGAATTCCGTGTCCCCTCCACCTGCCCGGCACAGTCCAGAGACTTAGTCACATCACCAGCTCAGCACAGGAAAGCTGAGGGCTCAGGACCAGGGTCAAGCCCTGGACGGGGGCCTCACCGGCTGATCTGCCTGCCGCTCACCTCAAGCCTCCATACCCGGGGGGCGGGGTCTTCAAAGACCCCAAGGGGGCTGGCACAGAAATCACAGTCCTAGCGAGGGCGCCCGGTAGGATGCCTGCCGTCGTCCTGAACAACACAAACAACAGCACCTGATGCTGGTTGAGGGACAACTGTGTGCTGTGTCATTCCATTCCCCAGAGTCCTTGTGTGATGAGAGCTGGTTGTTTTCCCACAGAGCAGGGCACAGGCGCAAAGAAGCCAGAGCCTGCCCGGCTTGGTGCCTGGGAGGGGCAACATGCACTCCCCTCAGCCCCATGGTAACTCTTTTCACTGGCGCCTCAGCTGAAGCCACATCCTGGGAGAGTCCGGTGGTCTCGGGCTTTCTATTTCAGTCTGTGTCGAGGGCGGCTATTGTTCCCTGTGTCCCTCTCAGGTCACTCACAGCCTCGGTGGAGAAATGTCTCCACATGCTCACAGAGCTCACAAGGCAGCAAAACGGCAAGAGTTAGGTGGATCAGCCCTGAACCTGGCTGCTCCCTGGCACATGGGGGCCCTGGCGGGGCCTTGGCCAAGCACGGCGGCCAAGGGTCCTGGGAAAAATAAGCCTGAACTTGAGATTCAGGACAAGGGCACTGTGAGGTCGGAAGTTCACCCTAGGGGCAGGGGACTGGCTGGCCTCACTCAGCATCCTGCCGTTCCCAGCCCAAGTTGGCGCCACTGCAGTGTCAGCGTCTCAATCCCAAGAGGGATCCACAGCCCCGATGTCCCCACAGCCCTGGCCCGTGAGAATTCCCTGCCTGCAGGTTAGGAGTCCAGATGCTTGTGGAGCCAGGCCTAAGGTCCTGGAAAGGCTGGAAGGAGCTTTGGGCCCTCTGGGTTTAGCCACTGTAGGGTCAAGTGGATCCTATTGTCCTATGACAAGTTCTTGTATGCCAGCTCCATGCCAGGCTCCAGGGACGGAGGGATGAGAAGGTGGGCATGGCCAGGAGCTGTGGGGACGAGGCGGGAGCTCTGGCCAGATCTCAGGGAAATCGGGATGCTTGCTTTCTGTTGTTCGCCTGCTTTTTTATTTTGTGTTATTTTTGAGATGAGGACTTTCTGTGTGACCCTTGCTGGTCTCGAACTCCTGGGTTCCAGTGATCCTCTGGCCTCGGCCTCCCAGAGTGCTGGGATTACAGGCGTGAACCACCTGCTTCCAATACAGTCATTCATCACATCATCGTCTGTGTGCTAAGGCATCTTGAGTAGGGGCTGGCCAGGTGATGTGGGGTGGGATGGGATCAGAGTGGCAGGGGGAGGGGATGCTGGAAGAAAGTCCCAGGCAGAGGGGACAGCACATGCAAGGTCAGGGAGCGCGGAGGGAGCCCGGCAAGTGTGAGAAGCCACAATCAGCGTCCTAGGGCTGCCGTGACCAAACCACTCAGCAGGTGGCTTCGAACAACCGAGACTTATCCTCTCGCATTTCTCTGAGACTGTAGGAAGTCAGGGTGTTGGCAGGGCCATGCGCCCTCTCAAGGGCCTAGGGGAGAGTCTTTCTGGCCTCTTCTGGTTTCTGGTGGTTGTTGGCAGTCCTTGGCTTGTGGCCCCTCTGATCTATGCCTCTGTAGCTACCTGGCCTCACAAGAACATCAGACCTTGGATTCAGGACCGTCCCAATCCAGCATCAGAGGCCTGGTCATGACTCACCACGGCCCTAACCTCCTGGGCCCAGTTGATCCTCAATCCTCAACCTCACGAGTAGCTGGGACTATAGGTGTGCACTACCACACCTGGCTAATTTCAAACATTTTTTTTTTTGCAGAGACAAGGTCTCACTCTGTTGTCTAGGCTGATCGCGAACTCCTGGGCTAAAGCAATCCTTGTGCCTCGGCTTCCTAGAATTCAGGGATGAACACACGTGAGCCACTGCGCTGGCCCTAATCCAGTCATTTTAACTTGACTCATTGCATCGCAAAGATCCTATTTCCAAATAAAGTCACATTCTGTGGTTCTGAGTGGATGTGAGTTTTGGGGGACACAATTCTGCCCAGTATAGGCTGGAGAGCAAGGGGCTAGTGGAGTCTCTGGAAGGGATGGAGATGATTCAGAGACAGGAGACCAGGCATCTCTCTGGCTTTGAGGGGTCCCAAGGCAAGAAGAAGGCGGTTCTCTGGTCCCAACCTCTAGGTTCCTGACACGGTGGAGGTTCACCACGGCAGCAGATGGCAAAGACTGGGAGCAGGGAGATCAGGAGAAGCCAGAGTGCCAAGAGCTGGTTTTAAAATGCACCAAATCAGGGCGATCTGTCATCCCTGCTAAGCAGATGTGCCACCGATGCTATTAAAAGCACAAATGAACTTGGGAAGACGGGCCCTGATAAGCAATTCTTGTGCGCCTCCCTATCAGCTCCTGTAGCCCCAGGGCAGTCTGTTTTCACACTGGGAAGGGGCCGCATCCACACTCCTCCAGAAGCGTCTGCTCCTCTCGGCTCCTCCTGATGTGGTGTTTGGTTGACCTTGAGGAGGGTGTCCGTGACCTTGGGCGAGGGCAGAAGTCGAAGGTTCCCACGTAGCGAGGCCTGGGGTGAGACTTTTTCATGCTCATCTGTCTCTCACAATATCACAACCACATGGTGGCTTGGGCGTTAATAGAATCCCCCATGCCCCTCCTCCTACTCACGAACTCCTATTCGTCCTTCATGGACCAGTTCAAATTGACCAGTTCTTAAATTTCCCCTGAAATGAACTCCTCAGCTGAGATAATTATTCCTTTTCTCGACTTCTCAGAGCACTCTGCACATGTACAACAAATGCTGTCATCGATTTTGGATGAGATTATGTTATTTACTTGTCTCTCTTTTAAACATTTAATTTAAAAAAATTTTTTGGTAGAGATGGGGTCTTGCTATGTTGCCCAAGATGGTCTTGAATTTCTGGCCTCAAGTGATCCCCCCCATCTTGGTCTTCCAAAGTTCTGGGACTACAGTGTAAGCCACCATGCCCAGCCTGTTTCTTTGACAGGAACAATCCCCAAGGTTAGACTTTGAATCCAAGGTTAGACATTGAATCCCCCAAACCTAGTGTGGGGTCTTTGAAAATTAAACAGAAAATCGGAGCGTCACATCCCAGCTGAATGGAGGGGCCAGTCCACTGAGCCCTATTCTCCACTTCAGCTCAAGGCTGTCTTGGAAACACAGAGAGACACTTGTTTTCTGGAACATTCCAGGTGAGGGCACAGGGTTTATTTTTTTTTTATCACATCTACCCCTCACCACAGTAGACCCCCGTGGCCATCTGAGGCACAGGGTAGGGTCCGCTTGCCACATTGAAGGACACATCCCTCCCTTTTTGGGTCCTTTCTAGACCACTCAGGAGCACAAGTGACACTCCTCTACACGTTCACAAGCAGTGTCTTTGGCTGGTCCTCGATTCCTCACATGGCAAATGCGGGAACAGCAGTGCACATGGCACGCCAGGTGCCTCATAACACGGTTCTGGGACAGTTCTTGTCCTCAGAGCAAGCACTCACCACCTGACAGCGCATAGAAAACAAAGAGACACAGAAACTCGGCTACAGAACTGCCTCCTTCTGGCATGAAGGAGCCACGGGACCAGCAGGACTGCCCCAGACCAAATCTCAGCTCCACCTTCTCCCAGCTTTGCAGGCAACGTCTTCTCCTGCATCTGTAAAATGGGCACAACACAGCACTTATCTCAGTGTTGTCATGCTGGGGCAATAGTGTCAATCATCAGTCATCAATAAGGCCCATGCACTGTGCCAGGGATAAATACCTGATTAAATTGGCCCCATGTTCTGGTCTGCAAAGCTGAGTACATCTGGAATATACATGAATTGTGTAGACAGTGTCGGTGTGTTATAAGCATGTAACACATGCTGGCTCCCAGGACGATCCTTGCTGTGTTTTCACTGGCCCAAAGCTCCGGGACCACCAAGGGTCAGGATGGCTGCCCCCACCCTAGGGACACTCTGGGCTGCTGATTTTTCAAGACGCGTTTAAGTCATCTCTGCTCTCTGCTGATTTTTGCAGGTGTCAGTAGGGAGCCTCCCCTGACGGGACTAATCTCTCTCTCTGTCCCCAGGCTGGGGGCTTGAAAGACACCATTGGCTAAAATCAATCCAAAGCAATTAAATCCCTACCAGGTCTGACTGGAACAGGAGCTTGACTGATTGGATGAGCACTGGGAGGGGAAACCCTGGTGGGTCTTGGCCCTGTCGGTCCCCAAGAAAGCCAGGTCCCTCTTTTCAGATTCAGCACCCCAAGACACAGCACCCCCTACGCTCCTTCTGCAGACAAACAACCGAGAGTTAGTTACCGACTTCCTCTTTGGGGTCTTCTGGCACTTGGTTCAGATACTTTTTATATTTTTATTTTTTGAATCAGAGTCTCACTGTGTCGCCCAGGCTGGAGTGCAGTGGCTTGGTCATGGCTCCCTGCAGACTCGACCTCTTGGGCTCTCAAGTAGCTGGGACTCCAGGCATGCACTACCATGCCCGGCTAATTTTTTTGATTTCTTGTTGTGTAGTCGAGGTCTCACTATTGTCCAGGTCGGTTTCGAGCTCTAGGGCTCAAGCAATCCTCCCACCTTGGCCTCCCAAAGTGCTGGGATGACAGGTGTGAGCCACTGTGCCCGGCCGGTTCAGACATTTATTACAGCAACTGTCAAGCTGTTTTAATTATGACTTCAGATCTGTGTACTATCACTTTATTTTCAGATCCTTGCAAGGAGGGGCTGTTTCTTGTTTATATTTACCCCTTCCTCCTTCCTGTATCCAGCATACACTGCAGACACCAGTGTCAGTCAAAATTTAATCACAAATGACTGACACCACAACCCCCCAAACTGGTTTACATACAATTAGTAGCTCACTGCACAGTCCACAGGCAGTTTTGCATTCAGATGGAGCTTGACCAAGGGTCTCAAATGATTCCCCGGCTTCTAGTTTCTCCCTCTCACCGTTACATGGCTCCCTTCCCTCTGTCTTGGTTTCCTGCTCAGATGGGCTCTCTCTTCTCGGTGCCAAAGTGGCTGCCAGCACCTCCAGTCTCACGTTCCCCTTCATTCAAGCTAGATGGATGAGCACACATCTCTTGTCCAAGGGGCTTAGTAAGGGTCACGCTGTGTCTCTACTTCTGCCTGGGTCAAGTACCCACCTTGAGGCAATCAGTGTGGCCTGGGGATTGTAGTGCTAAGGACTCAAGCCTCACGCCCGCCCCTGGAGTGGACCCCTCCTGAACTAAATGGATTCAGGGTGGAGAAGGTTGATTCCCTGGAAGGAAACTGGAGTCACCGCTGGCTGGTGGGTGGACACAGCACAACAAGGTCTACTGAGCCCTCAATAAACGAAGTAACACACGTTGAGGGAGATGGGATCCTCCCAGCCTCTCTCATGTCTCAAGAATAGCCTCCACTGTGCGACAGATTCTGCCATTCCACTGTTTGAGCGGCATGATTTCTGCCTTTGGTTTCCCGTTCCCTTCCTTCTCCCAGGAAGGGCTTTTGCAAATCACATGAGCACTCAGAACAAGAGACTGGAGGGAAGGTGACACACCCTCTTAGCTCCTGGCATCTGATAAAAAGTAATTGTTTTCACCACCCCAGCGCCAGGATGCAGACAGATGTTGTTTCATTCACAAGAGCCAGCTTCTTCCAATTATTTACTTTAGGTCTGTCGAGAAAAACCTTTATATTTTCAGTTGATAAACTCTGTTTTGCTGAGATGTATTCTGAAAACGCAAGTAAACTCAATTCAGCCTATGTGTGTGTTGAGTACAAAATATATGTACGTATGTGTGTATAGTGTGTATGTGTATTAGTCTAAACTGCTTGTACCCAAACAGGAAACACCAGTTTTCTTTCAAATGTCCAAGGACTAGTTACAAAACTTGGTTACAGACTAGACCACAAAGAAATTCTCAATACATTCTAGGAGAAAGTTTACAGGTCTTCCTCTCTGAACCCAATGCCAGGAAGAGGAAATATCTTACAAAGGCATCTCCTGGCTGGATATGATGACTTACACCTGGCATTTGATTCAGACACTTTTTTTGTTTGTATAAAAATAATCTGAGGTGGGAGGATTGCTTGAGACCAGGAGTTCGAGACAAGCCTGGGTAACAGTGAGACTCTGTCTTTATAAAAAAATCAGGCCAGGCTCGGTGGTTCAGCCTGTAATCCCAGCACTTTGGGAGGCCGAGGTGAGTGGA
>NW_007232371.1:308754-311054 GCF_000164805.1 Carlito syrichta
CCAACTCAAAAAAAAAAAAAAATCAAATTATTAGCTGGGCATGGTAGCCTGTGCCTGTAGTTCAAGCTACTCTGTTTCAACCCAAGAGTTCGAGACCAGCCTAGGCAACATAGCAAGACCTCATCTCCACTCCCCCCAACCAAAAAATAGCCGGGTATGGTGGCATGCACTTATAGACTTATAGTCCAGCTACTTGGGAGGCTGAAGCGGGAGGATTGCCTGAGTCCAGGAGGTTGAGGCTATTATGGTGAGCCATGATTATGTCAATGTACTCCAGCCTGGATGACAGAGTGAGACCCCAATTCAAATAAAAAAAAAATAAAGGCATCTCCTGCTGCATTTGCGGGGTAACTGGAGAGGGGATAGAGGGTCTCTCAGTCCAGGGAGCTCTTGTTTGGAGTGGCTTCTGAGAATGCCACCATGCTCTCTTTAACCTAACCTCGAGTGGCACTCTTGGGCACGTGGGATTCTCTGCCAGGGAGAGGGGATAGAGGGTCTCTCGGTCCAGGGAGCAGAGGTTCTGCTCTTGTTTGGGGTGGCTTCCGAGAACACCACCATGTTCTCTTTAACCTAACCTTGAGTGGCACTCCTAGGCATGCGGGATTCTCTGCCAGGGAAGTGGACCAGAGAGAAGCACCCAGATTCTTCATGGCAGAATCCTGTTGTCGCGTTCTAATCATTTCTATTCCTGAGATTCAAGGCTGGGGTGTAAGAGAACTAAGGAGAAGCGGTGGGAACAGAGGAGTAGTCGGAACACTTTAGACTCTCGGAAAAACCTAAAAGGACAAATAATCCTGCCCTCCTTACTGGCTCCAACAACTGATCGTGGCTGGGATGGAAGAACAACATTGACACGTTGACAGATACGAGCTTTTGATACCAGGCTGTCCCGATGGCCTTAAATACCAGGAGGACATTCTAATTGGATTCAGAGTAGGTGACTGATCATCAGATTTGGGAGCAAATGTGGTTAAATTAAGCAGCGAATGAAAGAAGTTAAAGATTAAGGAGGTCTCCACCCCTCCTTCTTCACTTCTCAGAAAGCTTTTGACTAGATTTTCAGAAATGCATATCATCACATAGAAAGCCTTAGCTTTAGGGTAAAAGAGAATGAGATTTAAAGTCCTGCTCTGCCACCTCCAGCCAGGTGACCATGGGCAAGGCATTGACCTTTGATTTCTCATCTGGAAAATGGGGTCATCCCAGTTCCTCGCCTCAACAAAATGGGCTGATAAGTGAAAAAGGACTTGGTGGGAATCTGCAGGGGGCTGTGACAAGAGCCAGCCTGGAAACCTGTCTCCTAGTGACCACGGCCCAGAGGGCACCCTGAGATTCAGCATCTATAAGATGCAAACAAATCAACGATGTCGGATGATTGCTCTTATTGCATTGAAGACTTGAGAAATCTTATCTCGTGGTTCGTCCTGGAAGGTACTATGAATGACTGGGAATGATGCCTAAAGCGATCTCTCCGTGGTACACTCACTGGTGAACCAGAGGCGGTGTTCTGTGTGTTCTGTGACAGCCTCCCTGTGCGAGCCCGCGGAATAAGCATGCTAATACAGGTATCTGAGTATTTTTCTACCTTTCTTTCAATTTGTATCCTTTCTAAGTATGCTATCCACAATTCTGGTTAATGTTGTCCATACTTCGATGTCTTCACAGAGCTCTGTTTTTAAGGGGGAAGGAGAATTGAGCACTTGAATGTGACCGTTCTCAGCAACATTATTCACAACAGCCAAAAGGTGGATCCAAAGTCCATCCGCGAATGCATGGGTAGCCACAACATGGTATATCCATACAAGGCAATATTATTTGGTCATCAGCAGGAATGAACTGCTGATACACGCCACAACACCGATACACCTTGAAAACATTATGTTAAGTGAAAGAGCCGGACACAAATGACCCATACTGTATGATTCCATTTATGTGACAGTCCGAGAACAAGCAGCTCTGTAGGGATGGGAAGGAGATCAGTGTGTGCCAGGGGCTGGGGCTGGGGTGGGGGATACAGAATGACTTATTCACGGGTACACAGTTTCCCTTGGGGGCGTTGAAAATGCTCTGAAATTGACAGTGATGATGACTGCCCACCTCTGCACAGATATTAAAAACCGTTGAATTGTCCAGTTTCAACGCATGAAGTGTGTGGTATGGGAACTCTATCTCAAGAAATTTGTTCCAAAGAACTGAATACCGCATGTTCTCACTCATAAGTGAGCCCTGAGCACTGGCCACGTGAGCACAAGGGTGGGATCCGCAGACCCTGGATGCTGCTGGGGAAGGAGGGAGGGAGG
>NW_007232371.1:311418-326384 GCF_000164805.1 Carlito syrichta
CAGTGGCCGCTGCCGGCCACCGCAGCCTCGACCTGCTGGGCTCTGGCGATCCTTCCACCTCAGCCTTCCGAGTAGCTGAAATTACAGGCATGCGCTACCATGCCCGGCTGATTTTTTGATTTATTGTAGAGATGAGGTCCCGCTGCCCAGGCGGGTCTCGAACCCGCGGGCTCAGGCAATCCACTCACCTCAGTCTCCCAAAGGTGCGGGATTACAGGCTGAGCCACTGAACCCGGCTACAAATCTTTTTAAAAGAAAAAAAAAGTTGTTACAAGAGGAAAAAAAAGTGGGCTGCTCATCATCCTTGCTTAAGGGAGTGGGCTGTTGCCTGGACTCTGAATTAAAACAGCTGGGGTGGTTTTACCCAGAGGATGAGGAGGTAGCATCAGGGAAATGAAAGAACAAAACTTCCCCTGGGAGAAAGTCACTGAAATTCCAATGAGTGGGCGGGCACCCTCAACATTGCAACAAGAACTGGTCTGGACTATAAGGAGGCCCCTTCCAGTCACCCCAAGCCCCGATTTCCAGAGTCCCAACAGCTCGGAGTTGGGGGGCCGTCACTCGGTCTGCAGGTTGATGAACATTAGAAGCCGCTTCTCCGGTCAGAGATCCCTGTGGATGATGTCTCCTAGAAAGCCCAGCAGTCACCCGTGTGCTGTCCCATCACGGTAACATGCACAGTAGCAGACTGTCATCCGATACTGCGCCGAGCGCGTGACCTACGTTATTTTATTCTATCCTCATCGCGTCCTCTGAAGGGGATACCGTTACCCCATTTTACAAAGGTGAGAAGAACATGTTTCAGAGAAGCATGGCGACTCGTGTGAAGTCACACAGCTGGGAACTTGACCCCAAGTCTGGGGATTCCAGAGCCTGCGCTTTCTTCCTGACGCGTGGCTGGCCCTCCTCTCTCTTGACGTCTCCTCGATCCTCTCCTGGTACCTTTAAGCCCACGTTCTCCTGTTCCCAGTGCAAACCGGGTGCCTCTGCAGAGAACCCCGGGTGTAGCTGGAGAGCCTTCCCTCTTGGCTTTCTCTGCATAATTAAGCAACTTCCAGTCACTCACCTCCCAAAGAAAAGCATCGAATGATGACAAGAGACGAAAAGAATCCGAGTTCCTACTGAACTGTAAAATCTCAGTCCGAGCCTGCAGCAGCCCATCTGCAAATACACACTCATGTCTATCCTGGAAGAATGGGCCCAATGGCCATTGTCCTTAGGAGAATAATCTAAGATTTAGGAAAAACGTGACAGGTACAAGGTCCTCAGAGACAGGGACCTTCATAAGCGGGACATATGTCTTCTTCCCGTTTATTTAATAACACACGGGAGGAAAGTTGCCTCTGGCCTCCTCTTGCCCTCTTCCCACCCCTTCCCCATGTCTGTTATCGTCCCAAGAGGCAGGGTCTCCAGCCACTCAACACTGGGTGGTGTTTTAAACTGGGTCGTGTTTATCTGAGTCTGATTTTACGGCACAGACTGTTGCAATAACCACTACATAATTTAAACCCGAGCCCTTGAAGATGTAAATCACATTATTAACTGCCCGACACATCCCAACGTCGCATTCTAGCTGCTAATGTGCTCCTTGTCAGTAACGTAAGTAGTCAATGTACCATCATTTTGGTGGCTTATTGAAAAATCAATCCCTCACCCGCACTGCTTTGACAGCAGCAGTATAAGCAGCCGCTCCCTCTTTTAAAGGGGAGATGGGCTCCTCTTTTCCTTCCCCTGGAAATTTCTGTTCTGATTGCATAGGCAAGCTGATGCATGCAGTCGCAAGACCTCAGAGGTGGCTTCAGGTTCCAACCCTGTCATCTACTGTGTGTACTTGGGTAGGTGCTGTCTGGGCTTCAGTATTTCCATCATGTAAAATGGGATCATTCCTTCCTCACTGGGTTGTGCCAAATGCCCAGCATGGCCAGGCATGGTGGCTCACACCTATAATCCCAGCACTTTGGGAGGCCAAGGCCAGAAGATCGCTTGAGCTCAGGAGCTTGAGACCAGCCTGAGAAACACAGTGAGAACTCATCTCTACAAAAAATTTAAAAATTAGCCAGGTGTAGTGGCGCGTGCCTGTAGTCCCAGCTACCAGGGAGGCTGAGGCGGAAGGATCGCCTGAGCCCAAGAGGTGGAGGCTGCGGTGAACCATGATGGTGCCACTGCACTCTAGCCTGGGTGACAGACCCTGACTCAAATGAAAAAAAAGGAAAGAAAAGTGCCAGTACACAGGAGCTGCTCAGTGCAAGCTAGGTCCCCTTTTCGTGCAGAACGGCTACCAGGTTTGTGTTCTGGGCTGAGGCCAAGGCCAAGGAAGGCCCCATGACATTTCACTCAGGTCATGGGCACGGGCCTGGTTGACCAGAATGCCACACGATCACATCAGCGACCCAACCCAAAGCACGATGACACTTGGTTGCCTGTGCCCTGTCCACTGGGTGGCAAATGAATTAGAAGACAGGCGCTCAAGCTTCCATGGGGGAGCAGGGTTGTGTGCATGCTGGGAGGGGGTGCTGGGCATTACTGGGGGTTCCTGCTTGGCCCACCTCCCAACACCGCCATATTGGAGGTCCAATTTCAGCATCAGTTTTGGTGGGGACAAACCATATTCAAACCATAACACCTTTCCTGTCTCCTGGAGGGAAGTATCTTCCATAAAATGTGAAGCCCAGCTGGGTTCTCAGCACTTTGGGAGGCAAAGGCAAGAAGATTCCCATGCGACTGGGAACAAAAATCACAAAAGGCAGCAACGTAACCTTCATGCAAGGTGCAAATCCATTTAGAAGCTCTCCTTATCAGCAGGACTAGGGAAGGTAATTCCACCCAGAACAATATGCAACAGATAAAAATAACTTCGGTGTTTTGGAAGAGACAGATATTAAGACGAGACACTATAGATGGAAATGCGTTCTAGTCCTAAAGTCATCACTGGTGTAGTGGGCTGGGAATAGGCTGCTAACAGCCCTGCCAGGTTCTCCAGCCATGCCTCCTAGCCCCCGCCATCCGGGGCTAAATTAAAAACAGTCAGGCCCCTCCTTTTACCCGCCTCCTCGGCACTCCAGGCCCTCTGTGTTCCAGAATAACTGCACCCGTATGTCCCTCTGCCAGCCTCCACAGCCAGGTGAGGGCCAGCCCACAAAACCACTTAGTGTTACTATTTCTGGAAGCCTGCTTCCTGAGGACACTGGCTGGACCCTAACACGATCAGAAGCTCCCACGCAACTGGGAACAAATGCCTCAGCCGCCCTGAGCTGCGCCTTGCCTTTTTGTTTGTTGTTTTTTGTGTCGGGGCCTCACTCTGTCTCCCAGGATGGAGTGCAGTGGCACAATCACGGCTCATTACAGCCTCAAACGCCTGAGCTCAGGTGATCCACCTACCTCAGCCTCCTGAATAGCTGGGACTGCAGGCATGCACCACCACGTCTGGCTAATTTTTAATTTTTTTTTTTTTGTAGAGATGAGGTTTTGCTATGTTTCCCAGGCTGACCTCGAACTCCTGGGCTCAAGCAATCTTCCCTCCTCGGCCTCCCAAGATGCTGGGAGTACAGGCGTGAGCCACTGCACCCAGCTGGGCCTCACATTTTATGGGAGATATTTCCCTTCCCTCCAGGAGACAGAAGGTGTTATGATTTGAATATGGTTTATCCCCACCAAAATCGATGCTGAAATTGGATCCCCAATAAGGCGGTGTTGGGAGGTGGGCACCTAGAAGGAGGTGTTTGGGCCAGGGGTGAATGCCTTATGGATGGCTTCGTGCCTGTGTGTGGGAGTGAGTGAGCTCTCCTCTTCACAAATGCCTGCTTCTCCTTTGACTTCATCCGCCATGTGAAACCCAGAAGCCAGGGTTATGACTTTGAACTTCTCAGCCTGCAGAACCCCGAATTAAACAAACCTCTTCTTCTCTTTATAAACCACCAGTTCTTGGGTATTCTGTGACAGCAACACAAAGTGAGTTAAGAAAAGATGCGTCTGAAATACCGCAAAGCCCCATGTGCTAGAATCTTCCACAAACCATGAGAGATTCAGAGTCTGTCTTAGGCATAATGGTAGCTGGAAGGACAAGTCAGCATACAGGCTCAATAAAAATGTGTTGGGCATTGTTCTCTGAGTAGTTCTCTGTCCTCCATTTCTGCATCTGCAAGACAGGAAGACTCACTTGCAAAGGAACAGGCGACCTCACAGATGAAAGTCCTCCAAATACACCGGTAAGGGGTCATCTACACGCAATCTACAAGAGGTCAAGAACACTGTCCCTTCCTGAAACTAGGCAGCTTCTCAGGGATTCCAACTCAGGCCTGGCCCAGAAGCTCATCTCTGGCCCCCATTTTGGGCTGCCTTCTCTCTTCCTCTGGGTTTTGCCCCTAAGCTGAGGGTGGACCACAGGCCATGGGTCCCCGTCAACTATGGTGTCTCTGCCCCAGTGGGAGCTCTTGAAGTGGGAGCAGAACTTTTGTACTGGCACCCACATGGGTGTCCTTGAGCAGCCTGATTCTGGGGTCAGCAGTGGGACTGGATGGGAGAGGAGCCAGGAGACACAGCTGTAGACCTGGACCATCACCAAGTTGCAGTGATCACTCACCAGATGAAGGGCACTGCAGTGCTTAGCTCATGCTGTTCCACCTGCCTGGAATGACCTTCCCCACTGAGAGGCAGGACTCTGTGGGGATGAGAGCCAGTTGAGTGGGTCCAAATCCCACCACCACCTGCATCTGCACTGTGGCTTTGCAGACAAGCTGTGCCTTGGGTGTCCCATCTGAGAAATGGGATGTAAGGTGGAAGACTCCATGTATTGGGGGTGTGCACCGTTTAGACAACTTTTGGCACCCAGGAGGTGCTGTCTGGTGGGCTCATGCTTGTTTTTCATGTGTCCTCTGTCCCCGTCCACGGCCCCTCCTCTGTGTCCCTCTGCCTTGTGTCCCTTCTCATCACAGCAGCCATCACACTGAGTAGGGATCAATACACTGATTCTCCCTCCCCATCCACCTGCAGATCCAAGGGGAGGGTCCAAGCATGATTCACCTTGGAATCCCCAGGGCCTGGGCATGACATCTGGGGCGTCCAGGGAGCTTGTCAGAGGAAGGAGGGACCAGCCTGAACGTTGGGGCAACCCAGATGGAGCCACGTCTCAGCCCTGTCCGTCCTTAGATCTGTGATTTTAGGCAACTCACTTCTCCTTCTGATTCTCAGCTTCCTCACCCAGAAGACAAATGTGTCCCTTCCTGGAACTAGGCAGCTCCCCAGGGACTCCAATCGAGGCCTGACCCCGAAGTTCATCTCTGGCCCCCACGTCGGACTGCCTTTCCTCTTCCTCTGGGTTTTGTCCCTTAGCTGAGGGTGGGCCACAGGCCACGGGTCCCCGTCAACTGTGGTGCCTCTGCCCTGGTGGGCATCCCAAAGGCAGGGCAGCTGGAGCTCTCCAGTGCTGGCTCAGCGGTGATCAAACTTCAAAGAGCACAGGAATCACCTGCGGGTCTGGTGACGTCACAGATGGGCTCAGTGGGTCTGGGAGGGGCCCGGGAATCTTCATTTCTAACAAGCGCCCAGTGAGGCCTGGACTGTGGACCACACTTTGAGGAGTCCGGCCTGCAGGGACACGCAATAAGAGGTCACTCTTGTAATCTCATCACGGGGGCAGAAAAAGGAACATTTCTGATCACAGAAGTTGCAGTCCACCCTGCAGAGCCTCTAGCCCCACTTCAAAACCACTTTTCTGAGGCGGGTATTTGTCATCTCCTGCCAGTGGCCTGAGCTCTGGGCAGATGGCCCCTACGAGGCCATCTGGACCTTTGGAAGTGTGCCAGCGCTGCCAGTCCCAGCGTGGGCAGAGGCTGAAAACGCTGACCAAGCCCAGACAGGAGAGAAGGGGGAAGGGGCAGGGTCTGCAGGTGGGGAGGGGGCGGGGTCTCTTGTGGAGGAATATCACAGAGCTGCTCCCTGCCGGAAGGGCCCTGGCTCTGGCTCCTGCTCCGGCTCCATCGGCGGGCCTGGCATCGGCTGGACACCACACAGCTGAACCCCCAACTGAAGACAGCCAGGCTGTAGTGTGGGAGGCCTGATGCGTCCACACCTGCTGGGCCTTGGCCCAGTTCTCGGGGCTGTTGGGATCCCGCAGTCCACTCTGGGGGCCCAGGAAAGCCAAGCCCTCAAATGCAAACACCTGGAGCTCTCTAGTGCCAGGTTGGACAGCTCCAAGGTGGAGGCAGATGGAAGGGAGAGCAGACAGGGATGCAGAAAAGGGGAAGGAGAGCCAAGGAAACCCCAAGATCCAGTCCCACAGGAAGAGCTAACATTTCCTGAGCAGGCAGGCGTATTGGGCACTGTTCCCCCGCTTTGAATGCATCCACTCAGCTCATCAGGTGGGCCTTGCCATCCCATTAACCAGCTGAGAATACTGAGGCCCAGAGAGGATGGTCAATGCCCAGGTGGAAGGAGAAAGGGCCAGGATTGAAGCCCCAGCAGGGTGACCCCAAAAGCCAAGCTCCTACCTCTGAGCAGGGTTCAAGGCCCTCAGCAGGCCCCTGACTCTGAGAGGATGTAGCTTTGTCCTTCCTCCAGGGCCCAGGGTTGGTCCTTGGGACAGGGCTGTCTGAGGTTCTGCTCCAGGGGGCATCCCAGGGGCGGGGCAGCTGAAGGCTGGCAGGCGGGGAGTGAGCAGTGCCACCGCTGTCACTACAGAAGGGGGCCCCTCGCTGTGGGGTAGCATGATGGCCCTGGTGCACGCTGGCGTAAAGGACATTATCCCATTAGCTGGCATGCTGGGCAGTGGCCCCCTGGGCAGTGGCCCCCTGGGCAGGCCCAGGCCTAACGTGATAAGAAGACGATGCAGCAAGGACCCCCCAGGAGGCTGCTCCACCCTGGTGCGGCTGCAGAAACAGCTAGGAGGGAGGAATGGAGGTGGGACCGGAAGAGACAAACATCCGGAGCTGACACAGCAGACGGCACACGGGCCACCCTGACGGGGGCGTAGTTAGTCCAGCTCAGGGAACGTCCCCGAGTTCTGCTCTGGGTCTGGCACTGTGTAGGCCCCTGAGGTCACAGAGTGGACAAGGACCAGATGCTGCCTGTAAGGTGCTAGAAACAGGTCCCTGGGGAAATAGGTTTTCTCTGGCAGGCTGGGTTAGGAAACCAGTAAGAAAATTCCAGAGCCCGGACTCAGGGAGCTGCACTCTGCCTAGGGCTGGCCCTCCTTGGACGGGTGGCAGCCTCTTCCTTCCCATCTCTGTCCAGATGGAACCTCTGAAGACAGCCACTCATCCAAACATTGTCTGGCCGCCTGGTCTGTGTCACGCACCATGCTGGGTGTTGGAGCCGCAAAAAAGGACACCGCCCTGTCCTCAGAGAGTTTGACGGTCACAGCAGTGCGGTGGAGGGCGATCAGAGTCACACATCTGGAGGAATGCTGCTTGGGTCCACATCCTTGCTCTCTTTCTAGCTGAGTGACTTTGGGCAAGTTACTTAATCTCTACAAGCCTTGGTTTTCCCATCTATAAAATGGGGATGATTTTCGCAGCACGTGCCTCCCTGGGTTGGCGTGAAGACTTAACGAGAGACACACTGCCGGCCTTACGCAGGGCACAGATGGCTAATCTCATACGTGGCTGGCCAGTAGGGACTGGGGTCAACAGAACGCCAAGGTCATGTGGGCTCGTGGGCGAGCTTCCCCAGCAAGTCTGAGTTTTGATGCAAAATTAGCGAAAGGCTTAGCAGCAGGTGAAGATCCTAACCCAGAAAAGTGGCAAATCGACCCAAGTGCCTTTCCCATTGCAACCCGTGGCTGATTTGGTGGCTGCCAGAACTGCCACATGCCCTGCTCTATTGAGCTACCTGGGGGAGCTGTGGGTGAGATGAAAAAGCCTCAAAGCGTATCTCTGGATACAGGCACAGTGGGTGGAGGAGCAAGGCGCCGACCTGGATCTGATTTTTAACTTTGATGGAAATGGGCTGGGCTTGGCAGCTTAGCCAGCAATCCCAGCACTTTGAGAGGCCAAGGTGAGTGGATTGCCTGAGCCCGCGGGTTCAAGACCAGCCTGGGCAACTTGGTGAGACCTCATCTTTACAATAAATAAAACCCCTGACCTCAGACAATCCTCTTGGCTTGGCCTCCCAAAATGCTGGTATTACAGGCGTGAGTCACCGCTCCCATCCCTCAACCATGTTCTTACACAGAGCTTTCTGGTTTTTAGGGTGCTCTGGTGACCAGATTCCCGAGATTTTGGTATTACCTTTTCCTACCCTATTCCTATGAGCCCTGCTGGCTTTGGTGCATGATTTTGTAGAATGCAGGGGTTCTGGGAACACAGATATGACATTAGAGTAGAAACTTCTGTGTTACTGTGTGTAATGTGCTTAGCCCAGAGCCTGGTACTTAGTAAACACTCAATAAAAGTCAGTTGCTATTAGTTTTTTTATTTTTGAGTTGGAGTCTCACTCTGTCACCCAGGCTGGAGTGCAGCGGCACAATCAAAGCTCACTGTAGCCTCAACCTCCTGGGCTCAGGTGATCCTTCTGCCTCAGCCTCCCGAGTAGCTGAGACTATTGGCATTCACCACCACATCCAGCAAATTTTTAAAAATTTATTTTTGTAGAGACAAGGTCCTACTATGTTGCCCAGACTGGTCTCAAACTCCTGGGCTCAAACAATCCTCCCATCTCGGCCTCCCAAAATGCTGGGATTACAGGTACGAGCCTCCGTGCCCGACTTTGGCTGCTATTAGTATTGCTATTACTGGTGATGAGGATGACGATGATTTGAGTGAATGACAGCCGGAGGTCACAGTGGCCAGTGACCCGGCGGCTCCGGTGACCACTTCTTGGGATCAGCTGGCACGTCACGACACCCACCGTACACCAGGCACTGTGTGAGACCCTGGCTACATGGGCGGAATGAGCCTCGGCCCTTGGGGAGACAGGCAGATATTACACGACAAACTCTTTCCCTCTGAGAGTGGCTGAACAAAGGGAACTTGGCTGCTGTGCCTCAGTTCACTGGTCTGTAAAATGAGGGCAGGGACTAGACGGCCCCAAGGCTCCTGGCTTCACTTCCAGCGGCTCCTGGCCTGGCCCCGCTTCCGCCGGCGACAGCCTCGGGTCCCCTCACCGCTCCCCCTCCATGCACTTGGGCCTCTCCCTTCCCTTCCTGCCTTCCCGGCTCCCAGGACACGCCTCACGGAGATCTCCCATCCATTCTGCCTCAGTGCAGCCCGAGGAAGATGCCGAACGCCCCACGTCCACACGGCGCTTGATGGAGAGCCAGCTGGCGGGGTGATGGATGGTGTGTGGGGTGGATGGCGACGTTTTAATCACTCACAGGGAGAGCGGGCAGCTGCCTAATGGAACTGTCGATCTCACTGACAGCCAACATCTGTAGCCTCCGCCTTTAAGCGTGGAAGTTAGTGCTCTCCCTCTTATACCCCTGGCCGGGTACCTCCCACTGAACTCCAAATCCGGGGCTCCTGGCACCCCAACACGCACGTGCTTACAGAGGGCACTGCTGCACTCCTCGGCAAGGAGGAGTCTTTGGTTTGCCATTCAAAGTTGCCCTCACTTTCCTGATTCCCTCTCCACTTGCCAGCTCAAAATAGTTCTGGGGAGGCCATGTGCGGTGGCTCATGCCCGTAATCCCAGCACTTTGGAAGACTGAGGCAGGAAGATCCCTTGAGGCCAGGAGTTCGAGACCAGCCTGTCTCTACCAAAAGATAAAAATTAGCCTGGTGTGGTGTTGCACACCTGTAGTCCCAGCTCCTCGGGAGGTTGAGATGGGAGGATCCGCTTGAATCTAGGAGTCTGAGGCTGCAGTTTGTGAGCTATGATCACGCCACTGTACTCCAGCCTGTGAATAGAATAAGATCCTGTCTCTAACGAGAGAGAGAGAGAGAGAGAGAGAGAGAGAGAGAGAGAGAGAGAGACAAAGAAATGCCTCTGGAGTGGGACTCGTGGTGGGTACACTGGCCCCATTTTACAGATGAGGAAACTGAAGCTCAGTGAGCTAGAACTCAGGTTCACGGCAAATCAAGGCTGACTGATGCCTGGTTCTTTCCAGGTTCTGCACTTGGTGACATCATCTTGGAGAAAACGAGAAGGTCAGAGAAAGTCAATAAAGAGAAGAGGAAAGATGAGTGCGAGGAGGGCTTGGAAGGCAGAGGAGAGGCTGGGAGGAGTTGGGAGTGGACAGGGAGAAGCAGGAATCGAGAGGAGGAGCATGCCCTTGTGTACAGCTGTCCCTCAGCCCATTCCTCAGATGCGTCTGCGTCCTTCCTGTGTAGGTGACATTCAGGCATTCTCCCGCCGATATGTATTAAGCACCGACTACATACCGGTCACTGTTCTGGGTGCTGGGGATACTGCACTGAATGGAACCAGTGGTGTCCTCGGCCTCACGGAGTGGACATTCTGGAGGGGGAGGCGATGGGCCACCCAAGGAAGTGTGCTTCTGCCACAACCTTCCCACCCGAGTGCCACTCAGACGCAGAATTCAAGAGTCCACTGTGAGTGAACCCAGGGCTTGGATTGGAGTGTGGAGGTCGGAGTCAGAAAAGCAGGCGTCCCCCCCACCCCCCACCCACATCCGTGCCCCCTTCCTGCGACACGCCTCCATTAATTTCAACAATAAAGCGAAGATGGCTACGGACAGACCTGAGGCTCCGGGCCGAGCAAGGGACACAGCCAGTGTCCCCCGTGGGCTCCGACTGGAGCGGGGGGAGATTGGCCACGGCCGCCCCGAGCTCATGGCCGCCCTGTGTTGATTGATAATGACCATTTCAGAAGACCCTGGCGGGCCCGGGCGGCCGGCACCCCCCACGTCTCTGAGATCAGTGAGCAGCATAAATTCGCCAGCTCAAATTCTGGAATTGCGTAAGCTTTTAAACAGATTGCCGGCGTATCTTTTATTTTTATTGTGCTAGAAACACAAATGAAAACAGCCATGATTTGTCCCTCAATAAACAAAGGCAGTAAAAGAAAGGAGAAAAAAAACCTCGCTCCCCACTTTTCATTCCCCGGGCCTACTTCTGGCTGTGACATAGAGCAGGTTATAAAAAGGCCACTTAGAGGGGGCTGCTCCTTCCTGCTGTAAGGCAGGGGCCCGAGGGGCCACCCCACCCTTGTGCCAGGGCGTGTGGAGTCAGACAGACCCGCTTCAGAGGTGAGCTGCTGCTTGCTGGCTGTGTGGCTTCAAGTCAGTCACTTGACCTCTCTGAGCTGTAGTTTACCTTCCTTTGCAGGAAGAATAAAGTTAATAAGGGTCGAATTGCTCCTGGGTTCAAGCGATTCTCCCACCTCAGCCTCCATGTAGCTAGGACTCTGAGCACACACCACCATGTACGCTCATTTTAGTTAGTGCCTGGCAGGTAGGAGGTGCTCACTGAATTCAGCAGTTGTTATCACTGTGGTCAGTGTCATTGTCAGCTGCAAAATGAGGATGATGACTCCTGGGCCCCGACTCACAAGGTCATGGTGATTCTCAAGGGAGCTGGCCTATGGGAAGAGCCTTGTGAACTGTAGTGCTGTGCACACAGGTGCCTCTATTAAGTCGACTGAAATGAATTTGAGTTCCCGTGTCAGCCTTGGCCAACACTGTCTAGATTTCATATCTAGTTGTTTTTTTTTTCGTTTTTTGTATCTTACGGTCTGTTGAGAACAACCAGGGACATTCTATGTTCTTTCTCCTTGATCTGTGTTTCGTGTCTTGTTCTCTTAAGTGTTCCATTCTCTTTTCTTTTGTTCTCTCTCTTGGCCTGAGGACACTGGGGCTAACTGAGATCCTTGGGTCTTCCTCACTTTTTTTTGGAGATAAGGTCTCACTCTATCACCCAGACTGGTGTGCAGTGCTGCGAGACAGCTCACTGCAGCCTCAAACTCCTGAGCTCAAGTAATCCTCCCACCTCAACCTCCCACATAGCTAGGACTACAAGTGCACCCACCATAAACGTCAATCTTAAAATTTATTTTAGAGATGGAGTCTTGCTATGCTGCTCCGCCTGGTGTCGAACTCTTGGCCTCAAGTGATCCTCCCACCTCGGCTTCTCAAAGTGCTGGGATGACAGGCGTGAGCCAAGGCACCTGGCCAGATCCTTGCATCTCAAACTCGATTCCTTAGAACCATTCTGAGACAAAAGGCTCCATGGTCAAGTAGGTTTGGGAAATTCTGGATCCCACAGCTTCTATTCAGCGCTTCTTAGCTCTTTCCCATGCCAACGTGCACCCTGTGTTTCCAAAAATTGCTGAATGCAGCAGTTCCAAAATGCACGTCTATAGCACCTTCCTCCCCAGTGTTAGCCATGAAACTGTGCCTTGCGACTTCTGGCTGCAGGGAGCGCAATTGGCCAAGGGCCCAGTGGCTGCCTCTGCACATAGGCCATGCTGCCCTGGGCTGCTCCCAGCCAGGGACAGGGCATGACACAGATAGGAAGTCAAGGAACTTCTGGAAGACACGAGAGTCCTTTAATAGTCGATGTGGCCTGAGGATTGCTGGATAGCCGGGCCAAGTGTCTTCATGTTGTGGACAGACTAGGACGCTCCCACCCAAAATTCCTTCTCCCTCCACCCCTTGAGGGCTGACTTGCCTGGTGGTCTGATGCTTCCCAGCCTTCTCCAGTCCCCTCCCTCTTTTCCCCACACAGGCATTTCCCCTGATAAAATCCTGCATCTTTAGTTCCATTTTGGGATTAAAGGATCTGAACAAACATACCTCTTGAAGAATACCAATTACTGTCAAGAGGAACGCAGATGAAGCATAGGGGACAATTTGGGAAACTACAACCCAGCCCAACAAGAACATTAAAGACTGAAAAAAGGAGTTTCTCACCCCATCCATCCATCCATCCATCCATCCATCCATCCATCCATCCATCCATCCATCCACCCATCATCCACCATCCACCCATCCATGGATCCATTCATCCATCCACCCACCCATGAATCCATTCATCCAGCCATCCACCCTTCACCTATCTATCTACTTATCCATCCATCCACCCATCCACCCATCATCTACCCCCTCACCCATCCACGAATCCATTCGTCTACCACCAATCCACCCATCATCCACCCATCCCCTTATCCAGTCACCCACCCATCCATGAATCCATTCACCCAGTCATCCACCCTTCACCCATCTATCTACCCACTTATTCATCCATCCATCCACCCATCCACCCATCATCTACCTCCTCTCCCATCCACGAATCCATTCGTCTACCACCAATCCACCCATCATCCACCCATCCCCTTACCTAGCCATCCACCCATCATCCACCCACTCATCCATCCATCCATCCATCCATCCATCCATCCATCCATCCATCCACCCACTCACCCACCCTCCCAAGCTACGAACCCACCAGGCCCTGTGCTGGGATGTTGGACAACCAGTGGAAGTTTCCCACTGTGAAGCTGCCAGCCCCTTAGGCTGCCCTGCCAACCCAGTGGAAGCCAAGATGAGACCACGGAAGTAGCTCCACTTCCTCCTTGTTGGATAATGACTTGCCTGAGTTGGTTCCCATTCAGACGGGACAAAAATATATCCTGCAGCTGCTCACATTTTCTTCATTGAGAACAATCCCATTTAAACCCTGGCTTGGTGCCCAAAGGGATGCCTGCAGGACACACTTCTTCCAGCACATGTTCAGTCAGGCTGACAGCCCAGGGAGTAGGCTGTTTGGCGAAACAGAACCGAGAGGACACAAAGGGTGTCTTGGGGAATTGCTGCTAATCGTGGGGTGGGGGGAGGCGAGGACAGCCCCTCCTTTTACCCCCGCAGCAACCACTGGAGGAGGAGGAGGTCTAGTTATGATCCCATTCCACAGATGTGAAGGCTGAGACTCAGGCAAAGCAATCCACAAGGTGACTCTGGGAAAACACAAGTACTAGAGCAGGGTGTGGCAGGGGCTTGTGGGCACAAACAGGCTCAGTCTGGGCTAGATGTCAGAGGCTTGCTGAGGGGAGGTCAAAGCATATACTTGGGAAAAGAAACCCGATTCCTCTGGATTCCACATCTGGGAGGCTGAGGCTATTTCATATATACATAATTTTTTTTGAGACAGGATCTCACTCTGTTGCCCAGGCTAGAGTGCAATGGCATGATCACAGCTCATCACGGCCTTGGCTCCTGGGCTCAAGTGATCCCCCCACTTCAGCCTCCCAAGTAGCTGGGACCATGGGTGTATACCACCACATCCAGTTAATTTTTCTATTTTTTGTAGAGACAGAGTCACGCTAGGTTGTCCAGGCTGGTCTGGAACTCCTGGTCTGAAGCAATCCTCCCACCCTACCCTCCCAAAGGACTAGGATTACAGATATGCGCTACCATGTCCAACTCCAAATATATATATATTAAAACTATTAAAACCCTGCTCTCCTCTGCGGGAGGAAATGGTTCTAAGCATTAGCAGTGTGGTAAGACTTGTCCAGTCAGGAGACTTGCTGTGGCGGTAGCGACACACCCTGGCTGACATTCATGCTGGAGACCAGACCCCACCACACCTGGAGGCAGACCACCTGTCAAATGGGCCCCTTCTTCTCAACCTTGTATTGTTCCCTTCCTGGACAACATCCCCCTGCTCCCACCCTCACGGCTGTGAGTCTAATTAATGCCTAAGCACACAATGAGAGTCGATTTGAGCGGGACCGATGCTCTGGGAGAATCTTAGACTACTTCCTGGCTCTGTAGTGAACAGCTAGTGGGGGGGGGATGGGATGAGGGTCAGAAGCTGCCCATCCGGGACACCCAAAACCCAATCCCCACCAGCACGTGATATGCCCCCACAACAAACATGCACTTGCATCCCCTGAAAGTAAAATTTGAAAGTTTAAATTTTAAAAAAGGGCTGGGCGTGGTGATTCAAGCCTGTAATCTCAGCACTTTGGGAAGCCGAGGGGAGAGGATTGCCTGAGCCCACAGGTTTGAGAATAGCCTGGGCAACTTGGCGAGACCTTGTCTCTACAATAAATCAAAAAATTAGCCAGGCGTG
>NW_007232371.1:326882-353760 GCF_000164805.1 Carlito syrichta
CCTTGACGTGCTGGGCTCAGGCAATCCTTCCGCCTCAGCCTTCCAAGTAGCTGGAACTACAGGCACATGCCATCATGCCCGGCTAATTTTTTTTGATTTATTGTAGAGATGAGGTCTTACCAGATTGCCCAGGTTAGTCTTGAACCCATGAGTTCAGGCAATCCTCTCACCTCAGCCTCCCAAAGTGCTGGGATTGCAGGCATGAGCCACCACGCTTGGCCATAAAAATAAAAATTAACAAAACAAAAATAACAAGCACAAAGAAAAAAAATCCCATTGCAAATTGTCCTGCTCCTTTGATCCTTCCTCTTAATGCATCCTAAAATGATACCCCAGCATCAAGACAAGCATTTCATGTGGAGGTGACTCATGGTGGGATAATGTAAACAGATGTCAATTCCACTCAGTACAATCATGACTTTTAAATATTAACATTCTGGTGAGAATATTTCACTTGAGGATGTAGGGCAGTTAGGGCTTCACAGAGCCACTAAATAACACAATAGGGTAGAGTAACCCAGCCCAGGACTCCCCACAATGCCACAGATGGATGTTGGCTCTAAGCAAGACCCTCACTCTCCTTCTTGTGCTGCCTCAGTTTCCCCATGGGTGGCAAGGCCTGCTTGACCCTGCATGTCTATTACTGTTCTAGAAATAAGAGACAACACAAGAAAGATGAATCCACTAGAGGGAAAAGGGAAAACAGACCAGGCTGTTCATTCACATGTTCAACAAAAGATGGTGGCCATCTTTGATGTGCCAGGCACGGCTTAAAGTGCTGGTTATAAAACAGTAAACAAGACAGATGGAAAGCCCCCTTTCCTCTTGGTGCTTACATTCTAGCAGAGGTTTGAGGGCTGGTGAGACAGAAAATAAAAAAGACAAATCAGTAAAAGACAGCATGTGTGAGAAAAAGCTGGAACAGGAGGGGGATAGGAAGAGTTTGCATGGGAAGGTACGGTCAGGGAAGGGCTCACTGAGATGGGCTCATCCCCTCAAAGACCTGAAGAAGGCCAGAGAGTTGGGCAGTCTGGGGGATGGGGAATGGCAAGCACAGAAGCCTGGAGGATGGGCCAGGAAGCCGGAGTGGCTGGACCAGGGTGACATGGGGATGGGGTGTGAGAGAGAGGCCAGGCGCGGTGGCTCATGCCTGTCATCCCAGCACTTTGGGAGGCCGAGGTGAGAGGATTGCCTGAGTCTGTGGGTTTGAGACCAGCCTGGGCAACTTGGTGAGACCTCATCTCTACAATAAATCAAAAAATTAGCCAGGCATGGTGGCACATGTCTGTAGTTCCAGTTACTTGGAAGGCTGAGGCGGAAGGATCACCTGAGCCCAGCAGGTCGAGGCTGCGGTGGCCGTGAGCATGCCACGGCACTCTAGTGTGAGCAACAGAGTGAGACTCTGATTCAGAGAGAGAGAGAGAGAGAGAAAGAGAGAAACAGAAACAAAAAAAGAGAAAGAAAAGAAACCCCAAATAAACAAAAAACTCTGCTTTTTGGCATTTGCCAGTTTCTATGTGTGACACCCCCAGGGCCATTGATGTTAAGCTGTCAACATGAGGCCCTTGAGTGCAGAACCAGGGAGGGAGGACATGCCCAGCTCCAGCACCCAGCACCCCACTGCTCCTGCACTGCCTTCCACCTTTCAGTGATCCAGTGATCTTTAAAAAATCCCCATCCCTGCCCTCAGGGGACTTAAGTGCACTGGGAACATCCTCTCCCTACTTGGAGGCTTGTGCTTTGGCACACAGACCACTTGTGGCCCCGTTTCCCATTGAATGGCCTGCAGAAGTCCACGTGGTGCCACACCATGCCAAATGCACTGCCTTGCAAGCCTTATGCTCTGCATGGAGTGACTGGCTGTCATCTCTCCAGTGCAGCTTGTACATCCTTCCCTTTGGAGTCCTTCTCGGCCATCTTTACCGAAGAACTGGATCTTCCCCACCCATTACTCTTTCCACATAACCAGCCCCTCTTTTCTTTTTTAAGAAACAGGGTCTCACTCTGTTGCCCAGGCTGGAGTACAGTGGCGCGATCATAGCTCACTGCAGCCTCGAATTTCTGGGCTCCAGTGATCCTCCCGCCTCAGCCTCTCAAGTAATCTGGGACCACGGTATGTGCCACCAAGCCTGGCTAACTTTTTAAAACACTTTTTTGTAGAGATGGGGTCTTGCTGTGTTGCCCAGGATGGTCCGGAACTCCTGGCCTCAAATGATCCTCCTGCCTCAGCCTCATATGACCCTTTTTATTTTTCTTTACAGCCTTGATCCCTATCTAAATTAAACTCTGTCTCTCTTATCATCTATTATTTGAAGGTGATTATGGTCTCTGGCATCTGTTATCTTGGCTGTGCTACACCCATTTCATATGCCTGCACATTGTCTGGCATAAATATGAATGATTGGCCCTGCTGTCTGACACCCAGAGCATGCACACTTAAATGAATGACTCCCTGCATGGAGTGGAAGGATTTGTCTCCACCAAGGACCACGGAGGTGCATTGTGGACAAGAGATGAGTTTTCAAGAAGCTTCATCCAGGCGAAATGGCCAGGTGGGGGTGGCTCTTTCTGCTTGGATGAGGGGTGGACTTTAGAGGACAGCCTGTGGTCAATGGCACCTGTCCTCAATATGGCTCAGAAAACCACACCCAGATCTCCTCTGTCACCTGCCAAGAGCAGGGAGAGAGACAGTGGCATCCTCACCTCAGAGCATCGGGAGATCCTTACCTTGGGATTCATGTCTGAGAGATGTTTAATGTGCTTGCTAAATGCCTCTCTTCCCTCACATCTGCATTTCTGCAGATGTAGATTCTGGAGAGATGGACAAGGGGACCTATATGCTTGCGAAGGGAAGAGTGACTGGCAATTGGGGAGAAAGAGCGGGAATGAGATGATTTGCCAGCCGTTCTGTGTGTGACGACCCCCCACCCCAAACTCTCTGGTGCCAGTCATCCAATCATGTCAATAGATATTATTTAAGTAAAAGAAATAATTGACCTCCACTGAGGAATGTGCTCTAATTGGCAATCACCGTGCAATTCCTCACCCAGCCTCAATTCAGAGTCAAGGAGTCTGGTCCCAAGCAGACAATGAGAACAACACAGTGGGGAGGGAAGTCTGTCTTCTGCAGTGCCAAGTGGTGGGGAGGGTCAGATAAAGGGTGGGAGCAGTTAGCACCTAGCTTGGCACCTGGCCGGAATTCGTGGAGGGACCGACGAGGCCCTGGACAGGACAGGAGGGAGGGCAAAGGTCATTTGGCCTTCCCTTCCCCAGAATAACTGCGGCCCAGAGAAAACCAGTGAACACGACCAGCCAGTCTTCCTCTGTTGCTCTGCAGATTTAGGAGAGAGAAGCAGCCCTGATGCACCTCTGGGTCATGCCTCAGTGGCTTTCATTTCACAAACTGGGCACCTACTCTGTGCTGGCCATCAAGGACAGGGGACAAGGATGAGTAAGAGAGAAATAGTCACTGTTCTAGACTACTGGGAAAAGAAATTGAGTTGGGGAAAGAAAAAGCAACACCAACTACACAAACATAAACAAAAACACGATAGATGAAATTATGAGTTTGGCACCAAACGTCAGAATAGAGAGACAGGGAATGATATCTTGGTTGGATCTTGAAGGATGAACAGGAGTTTTCCTAGTCATTAAAACAATCATGGTTAGGCTCAGTAGTCCAGCCTGTAATCCCAGCACTTTGGGAGGTCAAGGTGAGTGGAACGCCTGAGCCCGCGCGTTCAAGACCAACCTGGGCAACTTGGTGAGACAGCATCTCTGATTCACAGTCTCACCAATAAATAAAAAATTGGCTGAATGTGGTAGCGCGTGCCTGTGGTTCCGGCTACTTGGAAGGCTGAGGCAGAAGGATCACCA
Source organism: Carlito syrichta (assembly GCF_000164805.1). Classification (NCBI taxonomy): domain Eukaryota; kingdom Metazoa; phylum Chordata; class Mammalia; order Primates; family Tarsiidae; genus Carlito; species Carlito syrichta. Next base: position 330,759 of record NW_007232371.1, read on the forward strand.
GTGCCCAGCAGGTAGATGCTGGGGTGGCCGTGACCATGCCACTGCACTCCAGCCTGGGCGATGGAGTGAGACTCCAACTCAGAAAAAAAAAATCATAACAATAGCTCACAGTTATTAAGGGCTTGCTTTGGTCAAAGAGTGCACTTCAATTATGCTGTTACTTAAAAATGATGCCTAGCACATATTGTACGCACGCTCACCCTATACCAGGTACTGTTCTTTTTTTTTTGAGTTGGAGTCTCTGTCACTCAGACTGGAGTTCAGTGGCCACTCCTGGCCACTGCAGCCTTGACCCACTGGGCTCCGGCGATCCTTCCGCCTCAGCCTTCCAAGTAGCTGGAACTACAGGCGTGTGCTACCATGCCCGGCTAATTTTTTGATTTGTTGTAGAGATGAGGTCTCGCCAAGTTGCCCAGGCAGGTCTCGAACCCGTGGGCTCAGGCAATCCACTCACCTCAGGTTCCCAAAGCGTGGGATTACAGGCTGAGCCACCGAGCCAGGCTGCCAGGTACTGTTCTAAGTACTTGACTCCAACTTAATCCTCATAGTGACTCAATTCACCTCCTCATTCCCAGCTCATGGAAATTGAGGCCAGGAATGGTAAGTGGTCTTGTCCAAAGTCTTCCAGCTAGCAAAGGGACAGGGCTGGGAACTGAGCCCAGGCAGGCCACTCCAGAGACCCTACACAGCCTTTTCATGGGAACTCTTCTTCCTTGCATTCGAGGAATAATACCGAGGAAATGCTAAGCATCAGAGCCCCGAGGTGCGGGACGGGACGGGATTAGGAAACATGTCAGTGGCCTGACAGTCTCCCCCCATGCACTGAAGCCTGGCATTTCCACAGTGCCCCAGGCAGGAGTTGATTATGGGGGGATGGGCAGCTTGTCCGTGTCTCTTTTCCTTGAATCCGGGCGGGTGAAGCATAAATCTGGGCAAGGCTTATGAATCAGGAAGCTAACTGTGCTCACAACCCAAGAACAGGGTCCAGCATGGCCACTCTGGAGCCTAAACGAGTATGATCTCGTGAACCTGGACACAAGAGGCGAGTTAGCAAGAGAGTGGCGTTCTGGGTAACGGACCAGGCGGGTGGCTCTTTCTCCCGGGCTGAGGCTTGGCATTCCAGTTCACCACGTGCCCCACAATCCAGCAGCCTCACTCCTGGCTATAAACTCAGGAGAAATTCCAGAAGGCATGAGTAGAACATCCAAAGCAGCTGTATGGTTTGAATGTGTCCCCCCAAATTCACATGTTGAATCTTAACCACCCATGGGACAGTATTTAGAGGCGAGGCCGTTAGGGGTGATTAGATCATGAGGGACTTTCCTCAGGACTGGGATTAAGACCCTTGTAACATAGGCTCCACACGCTGTCAGCCCTCTTGCCTTGCTGTCCCTTCCAGCACACGAGGACACAGTGTTGATGCCCTAGGGAGGACGTAGCACCAAGGTGCCATCTTGGAAGCAGGGAGCAGCCCTCACCAGACAATTGGACCTGCTGTTGCCTTGACCTTGGACTTCCCAGCCTCTGGAACTGTGAGAAGCAAGTTTCTGTTCTTTATAACCACCCAGTCTCAGGTATTTTGTTCTAGCTGCACACACACACTGAGACAGCAGCATTGTCTATAATTATCCTCCACTACCCCAAATCGACTCAATACTCTGTGCCGGGCAGAATAGTTAAATAACATCTCTTATATTCACACAAAAGGGTATTATACAGCCTTGAGACTGAATGAACTATATCCACATAGAACAACAGGGATGGCTTTTATCAACAATGTCAAGTGAAGAAAGCAAGAGGAGAGAGCCTATATAAAATATAAATGTTTTTGTAAAATTAAAACAAAATTAAATAATAGGTTGAGCATGGTGGCTCACGCAGTGGTCGAGGCAGGAGGAACAATCGAGGCCCAGAGTCTGAGACAAGCCTGGGCAACATAACAAGACTGTCTCCACGAAAAATTTAAAAAAAATTGCTGTGTATGGTGGCATGCGCCTGTAGTCCCAGCTACTTGGGAGGCTGAGGCTGGAGGATTGCTTGAGCACAGGAGTTGAAGTTTACAGTGAGCTATGAACATGCCTCTGCACTCTAGCCTGGGTGACAGAGCAAGACGCCGTCTCAAAAAAGTTAAATAATAGATATTTGGGGAACTATAAACATATGATAAAACTTCAAAAAGGAAAACAAGCAAAGAAATGAGAAAGCCAAAATCCAGGACAGCCTGTGTAGGGTTAAATCTAGTGAGCTTTGAGAAAGACAAAATGCAGCACGGTGGTTACCTAGCATGGGGGATTGGGGGGGAGGAAGGGAAGCACCCATGGGGCCTTGGCAGGGGGGCTGCTTTCCAGGACTTTCATAGGTGGTAGGTCTGTGGGTGTCATTTTTTTTGAAATCATACTTTAAAGCCTGCACATTTATTAAAGGGGGCTTTTATCACTTTATTTATTTATTTTTTTAATTTATGTATATGTTTCTATAGAGATAAGGTGTTGCTATGTTGCCCAGGCTGGTCTCGAACTCCTGGCTTATAGTGATCCTCCCATCTTGGTCTCCCCAAATGCTGAGATTATAAGAATTGAGCCACCATGCCTGGCCATGGGATGGACATTTTTTTTAGTTGGAGTCTCACTCTGTCGCCCAGGCTGGAGTGTAGTGGCATACTCACGGCCACCCCAGTGTCGACAGGCTGGGCTCAGGTGACCCTTCTGCCTCAGCCTTCCAAGTAACAGTGACTACAGGTGCGTGCTACCATGCCCAGCTATTTCTTTGATTTACTGTAGAGATGAGATCTCGCCAAGTTGTCCAGGCTGTTCTTGAACCCTTGGGTTAAGGCGATCCTCTCACCTCGGCCTCCCAAAGTGCTGGGACTACAGACTTGAACCACCACGCCTGGCTGAGATGGGCATTTTTAAAGAATTAACATCATGCGCTCACCTGCTTACAACAAACTACTTCAAAGCCTGCTTAACGAACTTAGCTGATTTAATCAAACACAGAAACTCACAGAACCATTAGGGAACCTACCGGTTTTTACAGGGTGACCCAGCTGAAAGAAGTCTTCTTTAGCAGAAAATCACTTAAAATGGGGAGAATGCCCTAAACAAGCACTTTAGGAATCCACCAACTCCAGACTCAGTATTAGAACAATAGTCACGATTTTATCAACATTATATAACAAGAACACCTTCCCTCGGCTCCAAGCTCCATCAAGGTAGAGATTTTTAAATTGCATTTAATTTTTTTTTTTTTTTTTTAGAGATAGGGCCTCACTGTATTGCCCAGGCTAGAGTCCACTGGCACATTGCATAGCAAGCCTCAAACTTCTGGGCCCCAGTGGATCCTTCTGCCTCAGACTCCCGAGTAGCTGGGGCTACAGGCACGTACCCTTATGCCCAGCTAATTCTTAAAACTTTCTGTAGAGCTAAGGTCTCACTGTTGTCCAGGCTGGTCTCGAACTCCTGGCTTCAAGCAATTCTCCCACCTTGGCCTCTCAAAGTGCTGGGATTACAGGCATGAACCACGGTGTCAGGCCATAGGGTAAGGATTTTTGACTGTTTCCCCCACCCCCATCCTTTATCTCCAGTGCCTGGCTCAAGGTACTCAACACAATTTTGCCGAACTAATAATAATAATACATTTAAGATGATTTTAAAAATCACATTTGCATGGTTCTCAAGGTCTTCTCACGTATGTCCTCACATTCTGATAAATAATGTGTGTGGTGGACAGACAGCAGGGACGGAAGAGGCACATGAATTCACGTGAAAGGATAGCAGGGTCCCCTCAGTGGTAACCAAGACGCCGTGGCTGGCCACTCTCTTTCCTCGGACACCAGCGTTCGGGTTAACCTGACCTCTGGGCCGTGCAACCTGAATGGGGCGGCCGTCAGCTGATGGCTGAGCGTGGCACCCACCGAAGCCATGGACGGGCCACATGCTGGCCTCGGGCTTCTCAGCAAGGGCTCCAGGGGTGGACAAGAGTGCGCTTATTCCCAGTCTCTTGGTCCCTCACGCCTGTTCCCAAACATGCAGCACCAAGACTACGACCCGCTCACGATGGGATGTGGAAATGGGAACCACTAGCAGCCACGGGGAGGAGACAGAGCCCTTGCCTGAGACTGGGGGCTGGCCGGAGGTGGAGGTGAGCGCCCTGACCTCTGCCCCTCGACGGGGATACCTGAGGTGTGTGCCCCATAGGGTCCCCAGAGATGCCCAGCAGAACTGATCACGGCTGCCTTTCCCTCCCTACGCCTACTTGGCCTCTCCCTTCCCTCCCTGCTCCTTGCCTGTCTCACCCCCCTTGTTCTGGAACACACCAGTGCTCCCGAGACAGGGGGTGGAGGGGACGTCTGTCACTCTGCCTGCCCAGCGCCAGTGTCCTGTCTGCTGGAAACCCATGGCCCCTCTCATGCCACAGCCCCACTGGGTGGGTGCTGCCTCCTCCCCGGACTCCAAAGGTGGGTCCTTGACTCGGACATCCCACGCCGTGTCCAGACCAGGAGTTGGCAAGCCTTTTCCATAAAGGTTAGTAAATACAAGATAAATGTTGTCATTTATTTAGTATTAGGTAAATTATTCATTATTAACTATTTTTAAATGATTGATTATTAAATGCATAAAATATTTAATGAGGTTAATCAATATTTTCAGCTTTGCAGGCTGTGCAGCTTTTGCCTCCGCTGCTGAACTTAGCTGTTAGAACACAGAGCGGCCTTGGGAGAGACCGAGACGAGGGAGGCTGGATGGATTCCAACACACCACACGGACACTGAAGAATGAAGTTCATGTCATTTCCACAGGCCATGATACATTGTTCTTCTTTAGATTTTTTTTTAGCCGTGTATATGTGGAACAAGCATTTTTACTTTGCCAGATATATAAAAACAGGTGCAGAGGTGAGAGGATTGCCTGAGCCCAGGAGTTCGAGACCAGCCTGGGCAACGTGGCGAGACCTTGTCTCTGCAATAAATCAAAAAGTAGCCAGGTGTGGTGACATGCACCAGTAGTTCCAGCTACTTGAGAGGCTGAGGTGGAAGGATGGTCTGAGCCCAGCAGGTCGAGGCTGCGGTGGTTGTGAGCATGCCACTGTGCTCCAGCCTGGGTGACAGAGGGAGCTTCCAACTTAAAATAATAAATAAAATAAAAACAGGCAGCGGGATTGGTCTAGACCTCAGATCTGTGACCAAATTGGAGCCGGTCAAAGATGGTGACCCTTGACCGCCTGTAACTCTAGCATGTTGGGAGGCCCAGGTGAGAGGACTGCTTGAACTCAGGAAGTCAAGGCTGTGGTGAGTCGAGATCGAGCCACTGCATTCCAGCCTAGGCGACAGAGTGAGGCTCCATCAACGCCACTCCGCAGTGAGGACGTCTCTTGGAGATTCCAGGGAATGATGCGGGAGAGGCCATGCTTAAGAATGAGGCCCCCACACGGAGCAGCAGACCCCAGAGACAACAAGGGTATGGGACTGTGGAGGGGGGAGGGGCATGCCGGATCCAGCCATGCCTGAAGCTTAATCAACTCACTTCCTTCTGCTCATGCTCATCTGAGTTGGTTTCCGTCACTTGCAGCCCAGAGTCCCAAATAACACAGTGAGGGTTTCAGAGGAGGCGCCCAGCGAGGAGAAACTGGAGGTGGCCTTGAAGGACAGACATGGACGCCCTCCCCCCCACACACACCCATGCCTTGGCCAAGTCACGCATTACCTCCCTGTCTCAGTTTCCCATTCAGCGGGCAGGGTGCTCTGTTAACTGAGGGTCCAGACGGGGATCGATCCATATTTTTGCAAAACCTTGGCGCTAGACTCAGTGTTTCTTGTCAGATTGAGGCTGCTAACAGGGAATCTGCATTGGGTGGATTGACTCAATGCCCGCACGGGACGATGGCTGGGCGGCGAGAAGCCTCTGAGCGGAGGCAACATCCAGCACCACGGTCTTACTCTAGACCGAAGGAGACGTCGGCATTTTTCTTTTCTTTCTCTTTTTTTGTTGAGGCCTCACTCTGTCGCCCAGACAGAGCACAGTGGCACAATCACGGCTCACCGCAGCCTCGACCTCCCGGGCTCAGGTGATCTTCCCGCCTCAGCCTCTTGAGTAGCAGGGAACATTTTTCTTATTAAAGATAGAATTGATTAGCGACATTGCTTGGGCTCTGCAGTTGGAAGAGAGAAGAGAATTCCCACTCTCCCAGGGGTGGCGGCAGCAGAGGAATGGGGGACCAGGAATTCTCTAGAGCAGCCGGACGCAGTGCCCGCCTGGGTGGAGGGGGCCGAGGGTCACCGTGAGAGAGCTCGTGAGTCATCAGATCTGAGGAGCAGTGGGAGAGGACACAGGAGGGCCGGAGCCGGGAGGACACAGGACACGGTCACCAGACATTGTTGGGTGAGGTAAGGAGGCGGGAGGGGTTGCTGGCATTCAGTCTACCCAGGCACAGTGGCACCCAGATTCCCCCTTCTCTCTCTCGGCTCCTACCGCAGGCTCCTGGGGCTGGACCCCTGACTGGGGCCTGCCCGTGAAAGGACAGAAGCCTGTGACCTCAGTGATCTGTTCAGGGATGGGCATGTCACCCACGGTGGGCCAGAGAGAGCTCTCCTCGGACCTTTGCTGGGACTGCTGCCCTGCCGTCTGGACCACGGTCCACAGAACATATTCCTGAAGCTTCTGGTGGCCTCTTGCCATGTCTCAGGGGGCACCAACGCCGAGAAAGAGTCTAGAAAGAGAGGGACAGATTTGTGGCGGCATGGTTTGAACATCTGGATCCAGCTATGCCTGAAACCAACAACCTCTGGACTTTCTAGTAACCTGCAAGAGTAACTAACTCCCTCCAGATGATCATTAAACCAGTTTACCCCTCTCTAACCAAAACAATCTTGATGAATACAGCCAAGAAGATGGCTCACGTGATGGGGAGGTCACTTGCTAGTGGGCTAGTGGCTAGTGGCTAGTGGCTAGGGACTCTTTTATCTAGCTCCCAACTAGTGAGGGCTGGGGCACAGGCCTGCCCCTGAACAGGGCCGTGGCAGACATGGCCTTCAGGACAAGGCCTAAGCTCAGGTTGGCTGTAGGGCCCTATGGCATCTGGTGTCTACCCGTCTTTCTGGGCGTACCTTCTAAGCTCTGGCTACACTGCTTCTGAAAGCTGTGATGCCTCTTTGTTTCAACACCTTCGCATATGCTGCTCCCTTACCTGTAACACTCATCCCTCCTCCTGTCTGCCTCGCTCAGAAATCCATCCCCCAACACCCCAACACACACACACGCATACACACACAGGGGACAAGCTAGCAGACGTATTTATTTTCTTTTTTAGAAAATAAGTTCACTGTGGCCTCAAAGTCCAGAACTCAGGCAATCCTCCCACCTCAGCCTCCTGAGTAGCTGGGACTACAGGCACATTTCATCATGCTTGGCTAAGTTTTTTATTTCTAATTTTTTAGAGGTGGGGTCTCACTGTGTGGTCCAGGCTGACTCCTCAAACTCCTGGCCTCAAGCAATCCTCCCATCTCAGCTTCCCGAGTAGCTGGGACTACAGGCACACACCACCATGCTTGACTAAGTTTTTTTATTTCTAATTTTTTAGAGGTGGGGTCTCACTGTGTTGCCCAGGCTGGCCTCAAACTCCTGGCCTCAAGCAATTCTCCTGCTTCAGCCTCCCAGGTAGCTGGGACTACAGGTGTGCACCACCATGTCCAGCTGTTACTCGTTTCCTATTCTTGCCTTAACTGTGGCTTTCCCTAGAAAGTTCACATGCTGTCTCCATCCCGGCTGCCTGTTCCTAAGGGATTCTACACTTCTTTTCCTAACACAACTCTCATACTCAGTAGAACGGATTTAATATGTGTGGAATGAATGAAGGAACAAGGGAACAACAGTCGCCCAGGGTTCTGTGGTTCCCGCCTGTCATGGCTCAAAAGGACTCGGTCTTTTTTTTTTTTGAGTTGGAGTCTCACTCTGTCGCCCAGACTGGAGTGCAGCGGCCGCTCCCGGCCACCGCAGCCTCGACCCGCTGGGCTCCGGCGATCCTTCCGCCTCAGCCTTCCGAGTAGCTGGAATTACAGATGCGAGCTACCATGTCTGACTTTTTGATTTTATTGTAGAGACGAGGTCTCGCCAAGTTGCCAGCGCGAGTCTCGAACCCACGGGCTCAGGCAATCCACTCACCTCAGCCTCCCAAGTGCTGGGATTACAGGCTGAGCCACCGAGCCCGGCCGAGACTTGGTCTTCCTGTGACTCTGTCCTGATGCTACTGGCTGTCCACTCAGGGTCCAGGCTCTCCTGTCCTGCTAACAGAACCCTCACTTGCTCACAACAGCTTACCCCCAGGCAAAGGACCACAGTTGTCTTAAGCCAAGCCGGTTTGTCCTGGTCCCTCTAAGCCTCCCTTGCAGCAAGTGTGGCCGCGTGACCCTGTTCTGGCCAATGTGACATAAGTCAAAGTCTCCCGAGGGCTCTCCCAATGAGGTACAAATGCTGCCGTCACCAGCTCTTCTATCTTTTTCCTGCCTTAAATGAGAATGCGATGCCTGGAGCATCTGCAGCCACCCTGTGGCCGTGAAGTAACGAACTACCAACCCCTGGATCTGGATGGCAACTTGGAAAGACAGAAAGAGCCGGGCTTCCCGAGATGCTGTTGAGCTCCTGCACCCGTCCAGGTCTCCCAGCCTTCCTCATGGGGTAGGAAAAAGACAGTGTAAGCTGCTGTTAGTCAGGGCTTTGCAGCCTTCAGCTGAAAGCATTCATAGTGGATGTGGCATCTTCCTTTCTGGAAGCGGGGGGGCGGGGGGCAAGGGATACCTATAGTCACCATGTGGCTGCCCCCGAGCTCAGGGCTCGCTCTTCTGGGTTCTGGGACCCTACTGAGTAGAGACACCAATCTCGGAGTTCATACCCCGCCCCCCACCCCAAACCAGAAGGGATCTAATTACCCAGTGATTGTAGCAATTATTCCATCCAATTGATCGGTAATAGCTGTAATGTCTAAACATTGTTTTCCATTAATCATTTGCAACGTATTTATTGTTTACACTCACATAAAATAGGCTGATAATAAGACTATTGAGATGAAATCTCCAGGGTCCTGAATATTTACATGGTGCAGTGATACATGATTTCGCTGTGATATTTGTGCGACTTTTCCCCTTTCCAATGAGAAGGTGTTTATTAATATAAATGATCACAACCATCACAATTCTGAAAGTTCCCTGAACTGTGATGAGGTTGCCTGGCACGGTGAGTTCAGCAGTTGATTATGCATGTCTAGAGAGGGCACAGAGAGTTTGACGATTGATGTTGTATGTCTGCCACAGGCAGGGGAGGCCTGATGTATGTCCTGTGTGCTAATATTTGTCATCTATGGAGTGAGCAGTTCTCCTTCCTGGAGGAGTAATGAAAGAAACCCCAACCTATTTCTGGTGTTTCTCATGACAACATGGGACACCCAAAATAGGAACTCCCATTCCACGTTAGCAAGACCAGCCTCAGCACAGCCGGGAATTTATAAAGCCTGTGGATGTTTCCCAAACTCTGAAAGTAAGATTGTTTGCTTGATCCAGAAAACTAAAGCTTGCCAGCAGGAAGATCATGTGAGCATTCTGTTTAGGACTCGGTGGGGCCTCCTCCCCAGTCCATGGGGCTTGTTTCTAAAGGGTTCCCCTCTGGAACCCACGCCCTGTTCCTCACCACCATCCTCTTGAATCCAGCCCACACTTGAGCATTTTTAATTTATTTTTATTTTTTTTAGAAAGCAGGATTTATTGAGAGGACAGAAAAGCTCCCAGAGCGGGAGGCGACCTGAAGGAGCTGCCCGAGCAATTTTTTTTTTTTTTTTTAAAGAGATGAGGTCTCGCTATGCTGCCCAGGCTGACCTCAAACTTGTCAGCTCAAACGATCTTCCCGCCTTGGTCTCCCAAAGTGCTGGGATTACAGGCATAAGCCACCATGCCCAGCCAAACATGCTGAACATTTTTAATATCTGTCAGGCCTGGCATAAAGAGGGAGGCAAACAAAATCCCTGTCCCCAGAGGGCTCCATGTCAGCCTTGACTCCCTCCAGGCTGGTCACTAGCTGGGCAGATCCCAGAGGGAAGGTGACTTTTGCCAACAGATGCCCAGGACTGGGCCTCTGAGTCTCTTTCTCCCAGACAAAGGGGAGGGAAAGGCATCCCACAGCTGAGACTGCCCTCGGCAGCTCCATGAGGTGGGACCTGAGCCCCACAGCTCGGAGCCACTGAGACTTGGGGAGTGTGGCTCACCCCACATCCCACAGCCACCAAGCCCGGATTGGACCCCTTTTGGTTCGATGCCAAATCTTTATTCTCACGGCACCAACTGTCGCCCGTGAAAACATGAGTGGGGGATAAGATGTGCTAGACACCTGAGTTCTTTTAAACCCAGATCCCAGCCAGGCTCCCCAGCGGGAAAACAAACCAAATCTGGTTTGTCCTGCAACAGGTGCGTGTTGGGGACATGGTCGAGCCAGGTTCTGTAGACACCGAGATGAAAAAACCCAGCTGCTGTCCTGGAGGAACTTACGGTCTCCGTGGGGGAATGAGTGACGTCGACACAAGCACCGAAGGGGGTGAGGAATGGCCGAGACAGCGCAACAGAGGGAGGCGAGAGCCCTGGGAACAGGCCACCAGCCGCCCCAGGGAACAGCAAGGGGGCGCTGTAGAATTTTCCAGAAACTGCAACCCGCTCTCTGGAGGTCTCAGAGTGTGAGGGAGGGCGGTTCAGACTTGGGCGCAATCGCAGAAGCAGACGGTGACTCACTGTGTTTAAAGAAATTCGTTCTGCAATACAAAAATCCACTAAAATAAACCCATATGGCCAGCCTGAGAGTATCTGACCACTGACGGATCCCTGACCGCCACACGCATATGCGGACAATGAGCCTGCGCCCCTCGACAGGTGCTGGGTGGGTTCCCCCTTCCTCCTCCTCTCCTGCTTTCACAATCTGAGAGGAACAACCAGAGGAGCCACCTGGGATGGGGTACAGGAACTCCCGCAAGCAAGACATGTCCATGTGGCTCTGATAGGGGACTCAGGGGCCAGCAGGGACTGGCTTTTGAAGGACTTGGGACCGACTCAGGCCCGACCCCTGCTTTGCTGTGTGGCCGGGGTGAGCTGTTTCACTTCTGAATCTTGTTACCATCCAGCCAGTAATTCAGAGCACGTTCATTGAGCACCTACTATGTGCAGGGATTTGGGTTAAGTGCTGGAGACACCATCGAGTCTTCCTGGAGGGTGTGGACCAGAGAGACAGAGAACTGAACCCACAAGTGAGGGTAAGGCCTGTGGATTCAGGGCCTTGGAGTGGACGGGAGGACAGGAAGGCTGTCCTGGAGAGTCGGTGACATGCAAGACAAGGTTCGAAGGACGGATGAGTGGGGCTCCATCATGAGTGGGGACGCGCACCGCCTGGGGAGTCAGTGCACTTTTAGAGATGGACGACTAGGGTTCTAGTCCCAGCTCTGTCCCCTCCTAGCTGTGTGCCTGTGGGCAAGTGACTCAGTCTCTCTGTGCTTCAGTTTGCTCCCCTGGAGAAGGAGGCTGATGATAAAAGCAGCTGGCTTGCGGGGGGGCTCATGAGGATGCCACGGACACTTCTCTTTCACACGCCACCCTTGGGGTGTTCTCAGGCCCACGGCAAGTGGCATGGCTTGCTCATTTAAATATGGCCTCGAGGTGGTGAGGGGAGACCAGAAAAGAGCTCAAAAGGGGAAACAGCAGGGACGGGGCACAGTAGAGACGCGTGTTCTAGGACAGCTGAGGACGAGGCGTCAGTGAAGCTGTGGACGCCGGGCCGGGGGAGGACGGCCCCATGTGCTGGAGGACCTGGGGTGGACCAGGCGCATCCTCAAAGCCATGTGGCCCTCTGCACTGTCACTGGCCCTCTGCCTGACGGGGTGGGCCAGGCCTCTGGGTCAGCGTGGCTCAAAAGGCAGTTCTCGCTGGCTTTTGCCGGAGACCCAGGAAGTTCCCCGTTTTGGCCTGGGCGGCCAGGGAGGCTGGGGAAGGTCAGGGGCTAATCTGCCACTTCTGAGCATTCCTCAGCACTTGGGGTTCACAGCAGAGAGGAGGCCGTGCAGGCAGCCCGACGGCGGGGCCTACCTCCGTGCCCTTGCAGGAGGGCCTTCTTCTAAACAGCCATTACACGTAGCCCCTAAAAAAGACACTCAGAGGCCGGACTCGGCGGCTCAGCCTGTCATCCCAGCACTTTGGGAGGCCGAGACGAGTGGATTGCCAGAGCCCAGGGGTTCGAGATCCACCCGGGCAACTTGGCGAGACCTCGTCTCTACAATAAATCAAAAAAATGAGCCAGGCGTGGTAGCGCATGCCTGTAGTTCCAGCTACTCGGAAGGCTGAGGCGGAAGGATCGCCGGAGCCCAGCAGGTCGAGGCTGCAGTGGCCGGGAGCGGCCACTGCACTCCAGTCTGGGCGACAGAGTGAGACTCAAACTCAAAAAAAAAAAAAAAAAGACAGTGAAAACACTTCGTAGTCATAGAGCCCAGGAGCTCACCACCACCAAGCGCCACGAGGTCCACACACACAGCCAGGTAGAGACAGGCGCAAGGGAAGGTAAACCCACAGAGCACAGCCCCAGGCACGAGAGCAGGCGACATCGGGCAAGGGGGCGATAAGGACAAGGACCCTGATGAAGATGACGATGGTGGTGATGATGGACGGCTGGGTTCTGATCCCAGCTCTGTCCCTTCCTAGCTGTGTGCCCTTGGGCAAGTGACTCAGTCTCTCTGTGCTTCAGTTTGCTCCCCTGGAGAAGGAGGCTGGGTCATGGGGTGGATCCCCCATGAAGGGCTGGGCGCCACAGGCGTTCTTGCTCTGTTAGTTCCTGGAGGGCTGATTGTTCCAGGGCCTCGTGCCCCTTTCCTCTCTGACTTCGCTGTCCTCACGTGAGGCTTCAGTCCCCTCTCTGCCTTCTGCCATGACTGTAGCCGCCTGAGGCCTCACCAGAAGCAGATGCTGGCACTAGGCTTCTCGTAGGGTCTTTGGAAGCATGGGCCGGATAAACCTCTTTTCTTTGTAAATTACCCAGCTGCGGACGTTCCTTTACAGCAATGCAAAACAGCCTGATCCCGCCTCCTGCTTTCTCACAGGACCGTCATTTTATTTGCAAGCCCACCTTCTCCACATGACCGTGGGCAAGCCCATTCCTTCTGCCAGTTACTGACTCAGCACCCGACCCAGCTATGGCCAGTAAAGCACAGGGGAAGGCTGGGGAAGTTTCTGGAGAGTTTGTACAACAGAGATGCCTCCATAAAACTAGCCCCTCCTGGGATGAGACGCCACCCCGTCTCCATGGGATCCCATCTCAAGACCCTGAGGGGCGCATGTCATGACCGAGCTGACCGTCGAGGCCAGTGGGGTGGAGAGGCCGGAAACACTGATGCCTGAACACACCGCGGAGCCACTGTGGAGTCACACACACTGGGGCCATCCTCCTCCAGGACTCACCACTACGTGGGAAGACACATTGTCCTCACTGTGTGAGAAGTTGAGTCAGCTTTTCCTGTCATGTGCAAAGACCTCTGAGCTACCACACAAGGACAAAAGGACACGTGGCGGGAGTGAGGGGCTGGGGAAGGGGTGGCTTTCCAGCCTTCTGGCCCCTCCCTGAGGCCTGAACGCCTATCTTCTCTTAAGATTCTGTGGAATCTCAGCATCTTTGCCACAAATTCTCCATCATTCCCTAAGCAATTGAGAGGCCGAGTCTCTTGCTTGAACCCCAAAGACCCAAAGAGTCTTGGCGAAGACATCTTCTCCCTTCTTTTTCTCTCCAGTTCAGGCCTCCCTGATGTCACCTCCTCCTCCCACTCCAACGCACGTGCTTTGAATCTGTATCTCTAGTCCAGCCTCCTTCCTGACTCCACTGTCTTCCAGAATTCTCCAGCAGAACCCTGTCTGCCATGCCTAGGGCTCTTGACTCCAGACAAGCACTGTCTTTCACCAGACCACACTGCCTCTTGCATCATGAAACACTGGCCATCTCCCTGTCTGACATTCCTGAATGTGCCAGCGGCAGCTCCACCTCCAAGGGTCATGGGTATGGCACCTGGCTGGGATGGAAGCTTTGTCTTCCTGAGGTTGGACCAGGAATTGCAGGAGGCAAAAAAGGGTGGCAGCAGAGAGGGGAGAGGGGAGAGGGCACTGGAAAATTCCAGGGGAAAAATCATTATTTTAAAAAAACAAACAGTTTTGCTTCAGTAGCAGGACATTGGCTGAACAAACAAAACTACAGACGGGACAATGGTCAATAGTTCAGGATGCAGGACACTGTGTGGGTCAGTGAAAAAAAAACAGCCGGGCTCGGTGGCTCAGCCTGTAATCCCGCACCTTTGGGAGGCTGAGGTGAGTGGATTGCCTGAGCCCGTGGGTTCGAGACCCGCCTGGGCAGCGAGACCTCATCTCTACAATAAATCAAAAAATCAGCCCGGCGTGGTAGCGCACGCCTGTAATTCTGGCTACTCGGAAGGCTGAGACGGAAGGATTGCCGGAGCCCAGCAGGCGAGGCTGCGGTGGCCAGGAGCGGCCACTGCACTCCAGTCTGGGCGACCGAGTGAGACTCCAACTCAAAACAAAAAAAAAAACAACTGATCTGAGTCAAGAGCCAGACTCTGCCACTTGGAATGAATCTCTTCCCTTCAAAGCCTCAACATTCTCACCTATAAAATAGGAAGATTCAACTGGCTATCCCAGGGGGGAACCCCTCAAACCCAGAATTCATTTATAAAAAATTGTGTATTTATTCTTACATGTTTGAACTTCAGTTACCTTCGAAAATACTCTCTGTTGGATGCAATATACCTATCGAGATGCTTTTTCAACTGCTCAAAACAGTTTTGAACTCCTCAGTGCTGATGCCTTTTGGTGTTTCTGCCTTTTTTTGTCTCACCGCTTCCACGTGGCAAAATGTTTCCCTTTGAGGACTTTTTGTTTTAATCCAAAGAAACAGAAAAATAGTCTCTCGGGGCAAGATTGGGTAAATAGGGAGGGTGGGGTACGGGGGTCATGCTGTTTTCCGTCAAAACACTCAGCCCATTGTCATGGTGGAAGAACCAGTCCCCTGTGTGCCACAACTCAGGACGTTTCTTCCACATATTGTGATGCAACCTTCTCAAAATTTCCAGATAAAAGCCAATAGGTTCCTAGAACACTCACCTAATGGGAGAAACTTGCACTACAAGGGGTCCACCCTCAAAAGAAAAGAAAAGAAAGAAAAAGATAATTCCGAATTGTTTTGGGTCTCCCTCGTGGTATTAGTTTTCTAGAGCTGCCCTAACAAAGCACCACAGACTTGAGGGTTTACACAACATAAATTTATTCTCTCACAATTCTGGAGACTGGAAGTCCAAGGTCAAAGTGTCAGCAGGGTTAGTTTCTCCTAAAGCCTCTCTCTGTGGCGGGTAGATAGCTGTCTTCTCAGTGTCCTCCTGTGGTCGTCCCTGCCCCCCCATGTATGTCTGTGTCCTAATCTCCTCTTCTTATAAGGACACAAGTCATATTGAATAAGGGCCCAACCGAGTGACCTCATTTTGCCATGAAAGACACCCATGTATAATGAAAGACACTATCTCCATAATCAGTCACATTCTGAGGTACAGGGGTTAGGGATGCAGGATATGAATTTTGGGGGGACACAACGAAGCCCATAATGGTGAAGCTTCTAAGGATTCTTTCACGTTCAAGCTCATCCAATCAGGTTTAAAAAAATTTTTTTTTTTTTTAGAGACAGTGTCTAACTCTGTCACCCAGGCTAAAGTGCAGTGGTGTGATCATAGCTTGTTGCAGCCTCAACCTCCTGGGCTCAAGTGATCCTCCTGCCTCAGCCTCCTGAGTAGCTGGAACTATAGGCACACACCATCATGCCTGGCTAATTTTTAGATTTTTTTTTTTTTGTAGAGACAAGGTCTTGCTATGTTGCCCAGTCAACTTCCGGCCTCAACTGATCCTCCCACCTTGGTCTTTCAAAGTGCTGGGATTACAGGTCTGAGCCACCATGCCTGGCCCTCCCATCAGTTTTTCTTCCACTATTTCTACTGTTTTGGTGTCTGGACTCTCACTTTTTTTTTTTTTTTTTTGAATTGGATCTCACTCTGTTGCCCAGGCTGGAGTGCAGTGGCATGTTCACAGCCACCCCAGTGTCAACGTGCTGGGCCCAGGTGATCCTTCCGCCTCAGCCTTCCAAGTAGCGGGAACTATAGGCATGCACTACCATGCCTGGCTAATTTTTTATTTTTTTATTTTTTATTTATTGCAGAGACGAGGTCTCGCCAAGTCGCCCAGGCTGATCTCAAAACCCTGGGCTCAGGCCATCTTCTCACCTTGGCCTCCCAAAGTGTGGGATTACAGGCTTGAGCCACCATGCCCGGCCAGGACTCCCACTTATCTAGGCATCTAAACTCGGAATCAGAATCGTGTTGTCTTCTTATTCCTTACGTGCTCCCCTTTCCCCAGGGACCCATCACAGACCAGACCACAGCCCTGTCATGGCCAGCACTGCCGTCCACGGTGCCCTCGTGGCGGCCCAGCCCCCACTCACCTTTGCTCATTCTGCCTCTGTTCCCTCCTGGCTGCCTCGGGCATGTCCCTCCCCAGCACCAGATGTCCAGGGCCACTTCCCTGCCCCTCTCAGCCTTGCCCTGTCTGGACCCCACTGCTCCTTCTCTGGAACCTTCCACTCCATTCAAACCAAACCACCATCTTTCCCCAGACCTAACCTGTCCCTCCTCATCTCCATCCTCTGCTCAGGCCCAGATCGCCTCCCTTGCTGGGGCCTTCCTCCCGGAAGATTAGCCTCCAAGACCCAGTCTAGAGACCACAGAGCCCACCTGGCCAGGCATGGCCAACGCGCTGTGGGTGTGAGCAGAAGGAAACCCACTGGCTTCACCCAGGGGCTGTGTGGCCCGGACTTGACCCCACGTGGTGCTGATGGAGTCCACGGAACACACCCAATTGCTGTATGGCGTCCAGCCTGGCAGACAGACACGGCTCTTGTGACGCCCACAGGAAGTGCGCTGGCATTGTCAGAGGGCTCTGGGGGTGGATGCCATGACTTGGCTGATTGACCCTTAAAAGCCCCGAAGTACCTGAGGGGAAGCCATGAGGGGTGGTGGACCAAGCCTTGCCCTGGTGGTGGTTCTTGGACAAGCAGCATGGCCTCCGATGTGAACTTGACAGAATGTAAGTTCATGGGCACACTGCTCCCATTGGATCTGAATATCTGGGGATGGGGCCCAGGCACCTGTTTTCACAACTTCTCCCAGTGATTCTGAACACAGGAAAGTTGGAGAACCACAGGATTAGGCAAAGATGGTAGAGAGGGTGTGTGTTTGTGTGTGTGTTTGTGTGTGTATGCATGTGCCTGTGTGTGTGTGAGATTTTTAAAGACGTTGGCTCACATGATTGTGGAGACTGGCACGTCTGACACTTTTAAGACTGAATGGACTCAGGCAGGATTTCCATGCTAGTCTTTTTTTTTTTTTTTGAGTTGGAGTCTCGCTCTGTCGCCCAGACTGGAGTGTAGTGGCTGCTCCCGGCCACCACAGCCTCGACCTGCTGGGCTCCGGCGACTCTTCCACCTCAGCCTTCCAAGTAGCTGGAACTACAGGCACGTGCTACCATGCCAGCTAATTTTTGATTTATCGTAGAGATGAGGTCTTGCCAAGTTGCCCGGGTGGGTCTTGAACCCATGGGCTCATGCATTCCACTCACCTTGGCCTCCCAAAGCACTGGGATTACAGGCTGAGCCACCAAGCCCGGCCTCCATGTTAGTCTTGAGGCAGAATTTCTTCCTTCTTCCTTTTTCAGAAAACCACTCTGTTTTTGTTCTCCAGGCCTTCACCTGGTTGGGCGAGGCCCACCCACAAGATCAAGGTTCATCTCCTTGACTTAAAGCCAACTGACTGCAGACATTAATCCCATCAAGAAGATAACTTCCAGGCCACATCTGGCTTCGTGTTTGATGGAAAAACTGGGTCCCCCCGCCCTGCCAAGCTGACACACACATTTCACTATCACAGAGGACATGCTCCAGCTCTTCCTGAGGCTCCAGGGTTTGACTTTCTCTGGGTTCCTGTCAGGCCCCATGGTCTGAGATTAACCGAACGAGTTCTTCTATACTGGCATCAAACCAGCCCATGGCTAGCTGCTTGCAGGGATTTTGTCTTCAGCTAGAGGTTTGTGTCTTGAGGACAGAAAGCATGTTGACTTTCTTGGACTTCCTTGGTGCTGAGAATCCTCAATCCGACCCTCGACATCCCCCCTCAGCCCTTCTCAAAGCTCTGGGAGGCTGACCTGCAGGGAATGCACCAGGGGTCTGTCTCCCTCCATCGCCCTTGACTTCCAGTGGGGTCTGGCCAAAGGGAGGTGCTGGGAGGAGCCTGGAGAGGACAATAAGAGGGGGTTGGCCGCAGGTCTCAGACGCAAAGCTGTGGCTCTGCGGGGCTGCCCAGCCCGTCTCAGGGCTCCTCTCCATGCTCTGCGCCCTGCTCCTTGGTCCTCCCTCCTGGACACCTAGAGGCACAGCCCCTCCCTGCCATGACATCCCCGGGTGATGTGCTGAGTTCTAGCAGGTGCCTGTACACAGCTGTCCTGGAACACTTCTCACATCACCAGTCTGAGTGGACCATCTGGTTTTGGCCAGGGCCCTTGTAGCACACACAGGGTGGGCTGCCTAGTGGTCAGTGGCACCTACTGACGGAATCAAAGCAGAGAAGACCCATCCAGTAGGCTAAGAAGCAGCAAAACTCCCAGCATTTCAGCTCCAAGGTCAAGTTTTTTTTTTACTTTTTAAAACATTTGCTTATTTATTCATTGTATTTTTTTTGAGTTGAGATCTCACTCTGTCGCCCAGACTGGAATGCAATGGCACAATCACAGCTCACTGCAGCCTCGACTTCCTGGGCTCAGGTGATCCTTCTGCCTTAGTCTCCCAAGTAGTTGGGACTACAGGCGCACGCTAACACACCCAGCTAATTTTTAAAACATTTTTGGGTAGAGATGAGGTTTTGCTATGTTACCTAGGCTGGTCTCGAACTCCTGGACTCGAGCAATCCTCCCACCTCGGCCTCCCAAAGTGCTGGAATTACGCGCGTGAGCCAACATGCCAGGCCAGGGTCAAGTTTTAACTCCCATACATGTCACTTGAATACTATGCCAAACAGCGATTAACAAGGGGAAGAGGATGAGGAGAGAGAGGAGAAGGGTGATGTCAGGTGTGGAAGGAGTTAAGTTTCCAAGCCAGGGGCCGCCAGCAGAGCCCACTTTGCAATCTTCTGCCAAAATATTTTAAATGAAACAGCTGTGTGTGAACAAAACGGCGGAGGAGCGTTCCCGCTCCGAGCACGACTCTGAATTGCTCATGTTCTGGATGTGACGGGCTGTGTAATTGCCTCAGCCCCATTATCTTCCCTGGCAGTTGTTGAAGTGTCATTAGGACACCTCAAATGAAAGGCTAAATTCTCCTATATACACAATTTTAATAATTACAGTCTTTTTTTCCCTCCCCTATTTCAAAATGCAAAACTCTGCTCCAAAAGGAGCTGCCAGAACTGAAGGATGGTCAGAGGCTTGGAGCCAGGCTGGCCGGCTGTTTTGTGTGTGTGTGTGTGTGTGTGTGTGTGTGTGTGTGTTTCTTTTCTAACTTTCTCCGGATTCTCCTGACCAATTAACCTTGTATGATTTTAGATTTTCTCTGCCATCTGCAGAGAGAAGAGAACAAGGCGTGCCAATAGTCTACAAACATTACTCAGTACCTACCATGGCATAGGGATAACCGAGCCCGAAAAGGTGGCCTGGAAATGTTCTTGCCACGCGGTGCCATCTTGGAGCTTAGTTACTTTAGGTCTCTGCTCTGCTGGTTAGGAAGGGGTGTGTGAGGGCTGAGGTGTGGGTCAGAGCTATGTCTTTGTATCTGCAGTATGCAGCCCGGCTCACCGAGCATTTGTAGAATGACTGAGTGACGATTTACAGAGTATACACCATGGACCAGGAGCCTACCTGGGTCTAGGGATGTGGCCGCAAACAAGATGGATGCAGCCCTCATCTTCTTGGGGCTGAGTAGTTAGGGGCAGGGGTGGGTGGCATGCCAAGATAAACGCTGTTCAGGTACATGGTCAGCACAATCAATCCTCAGCACGAGGAAGTCCTGGACATTCAGGCCCAATGGTCAAAATCAGTCTGCGGGTGGTTAGCATCACTTGGTCAGGGCACGGGGAAAGTGCTGCCATGACCAAGGAGACCCAGCACCCCTTGAGAGACGAGGGCATGGCCTGGACTCCAGCCTCGCCCCTGGAGCTCATACGAGCTAACTCGCACACCTCAGTCTCCCATTAGAGAACGGAAACCACACTACTTCACTCTCAGGGGGCTGGCAGCAGGCAGGACTCCCGTGACCTTTGCCCCTGGTACTACCCCCTGAGGACTCCCCTCCCTGGAGTGTGGGCAGGACTCTCTCCCTACTTATCCACCTATCATCCAACCAACTATTATCTATCTATCTACCATCTATCTAATCCATCCATCTGTCATCTATCGATCTATCATCCATCCATCATTTATCTCTTGGTCATCTACCATCTGTCTTTCTGTCAATCACCCATCTATTATTTATCAATTGATCATCTATCATCTGGCTACCTATCATCTATCTATCTATCTTTTTTCTATCATCCATTCATCTATTTTTTTTATTTTTAATTTTTGTGAGTTGGAGTCTCACTCTGTCACCCAGGCTGGAGGGTGACATACTCACAGCCACCCCAGCCTCGACCTGTTGGGCTCCAGCGATCCTTCTGCCTCAGCCTTCCAAGTGGCCAGAACTACAGGCGCGCACTACCACACCTGGCTAATTTTTTGATTTTATTGTAGAGACGAGGTCTTACCATATCGTCCAGACCGGTCTTGAACCCATGGGCTCAGGCAATCTTCTCACCTCGGCCTCTCAAAGTGCTGGGATTACAGGCTTGAGCCACTGTGCCTGGCCTATCCGCCTATTATTTATCTATTGATCACTTATCGTCTCTCTATTATCCATCTATATATTATCTGTCATCCATCCATCTATCTATTATCTATTGGTCACCTATCCATCCATCTTTCTATCATCCATCTGTTATCTATCTATCTATCTATCCATCCTATGTCATCTCTATGATCCTGACTACTAGTGGGGGGAAGAAAGAGGGCGGGGCTTCACCGGCACCCACTGTGCCCTGGACAGCACTCCAAGCTTGCCATCTCGCCTGGCTCCATCCCCAACACCACCCCAGCGTGGATTCTTGTTATCCCAGTTTATCTGTTTATCCACGGTTG
Source organism: Carlito syrichta (assembly GCF_000164805.1). Taxonomy (NCBI): domain Eukaryota; kingdom Metazoa; phylum Chordata; class Mammalia; order Primates; family Tarsiidae; genus Carlito; species Carlito syrichta. The sequence continues at coordinate 352,081 of NW_007232371.1, forward strand.
CACGACAAGCCATCCAAGAAGGTATGGAGGCAAAATAGCAAGTCGCTTATTTTGTCTACAGTCCTGCTGTTTGGGCAGGGATGGTGGCGACAACTTGGCTCTGCTCCACGTGGCACCAACTGAGAGGATTGGAATGGGGCCAGAGGACCCACTTCCGGGATGGGCACTCACACAGATGGCAGGTGAATGCCGGCGGGAGTCAGGGGGCTCTGCTGGGGCTACCGGCCTCCAGCCTTGGGTCCTCTCCATGGAGACCTCTCCATGAGGCTGCTTGGGTGGCCTCACAACATGGCAGCCGAGTTCCAAGGGTCACAGTGGAAACCACAAGGCTCCATTGGTGACCCAGCCTCAGAGGTCCCAAGTGCACTTCTGCCACATCCTATGAGTCAATCAAGTCATGGCGGCTACTCCAGATCAAAGGGGAGGGGAATTAGAGTCCACCTCTCAGATCCAGGCATAGCAGAGAACGCGGGGTCACCTTTAAAATCCACCACACCCACTATGCAGATGAAAAGACTGAGACTTCGGAGACATCTATCACTTCCTCAGAGTGAGAAGCCGAAAAGCAGCAGAGATCCAGACCCGTCCCCAGTCCCAGATAAGCGCCAAGCACAAACTCTACCAAGCAGTACTTCAAACCAGCACTCTCATGCGAATGGTTGGTTGCCTCAGCCGACAGAGTGTGTCCTCAGAAACAGGCCCAGAAAGACCATTAAAAATAAGACTGCTCTGAATTTCTTAAGACTATCTGAGTTCTCTTAAGCATTGCATTTATTCTCTGAGAGCCAAGCTTGGTCAAAGTTTTCACAGGCTAAGACTTTATATCAAAACAAAAACCAGTTTTAAGCAATGCACGTGACCTAGGGCAGAAAGATCATTCCTGAGTGTGTCCAGATCTTCCTCTTCTCTGTCAAGCATTCTTGTTCCACCACCCCTCACTGAAGACCAGTTGGAGACATGTGGGCACCTTGCTGGGACGCGGTGTACAGTTGCTCAGGATGTGTGCTGTACAAAAAGACCAACTGAGGGGGTGAAAGGAGTTGAAACCTAGCCCGAGCTCCTCTCCAAGCCCCATGTCATGTGTGGGACTGAGCCCATCCGGTGTCAGGGTGACGTTCCCAAATTTGTAAAGGTGGTCACGGGGGCTGGCCTGCCCGAAGAAGCTCATATTGGGACGACCTTGGAGGCAATGCAGTCTAACTTTCCTGAGGAGAGGCTGAACAATTCACGGGAAGGGTGAAGGAGGCGGTGGTGACGGCTCTCAGTGCCCCTTCTAGCTTCTGGCTCCACACTCACGTGCTCTTTTCAGTACAACAGAGTCCTTCGGTTCCTGGGATCACCTTGGAGGGCAGCTCCATGACCACGTGTCCCTGGGGTACTCACGTGCCCTTTTTTGGCTAAAGTTCTGGTTCTTCCATCTATGGGCTGCATGACCTTGGGCCAAATCTGTCATATCTCAGGTTTGCCACCTCCCTTGGGAATCAGGGATCACCATATTGTGCATTTCATTAAACCCAAGGCACTGTAGTTTAGAGCATGCGCCATGATTATTATTATTTTTTTGAGTTGGAATTTCACTCTGTCACCCAGACTGGAGTGCAGTGACCGCTCCCGGCCACTGCAGCCTCGGCCTGCTGGGCTCTGGCAATCCTTCCGCCTCAGCCTTCCAAGTAGCTGGAA
>NW_007232371.1:353780-407430 GCF_000164805.1 Carlito syrichta
GAACCCGCGGGCTCAGGGCAATCCCACTCACCTCAGCCTCCCAAAGGCGCGGGATTACAGGCTGAGCCACCGAGCCCGGCTAACATGCGCCATTATTACACGTTTCCCAACTCCTTTAATTGTAAGATGCATCCTTATTTCAGAGACAAAAAGGAGACCAAAGTGTGCTCAGCATTGACGGAATTTAGCAAAATAGCTGGCTTCCCGTCATCTAAAGGATGTCACGAGAGAGTGAATCAACTAATGTACAAAAAAGGGGGAGCTTCGCAAACTGTAGAGTGCTAAAAATATTAATGATTCTCAGCCAAATGAACTTTCAAAGGAGTTCATTTAAAAGACAAGTATATGATTAGAAGTAGCAGCGGGCACCTAATTGTTTTCATGTACTCACTAAGTAGTTCGCAAAGCCACCCCGACGGCGGCAGTGTGCGCGTCTGAGTTGCTTTCTTGCTTTTCCAACACGCCCGCCCTCTTATGATTTATTTGGGTAGCATCGACGCGCGAGTTTGAATAAGATTCAAGATTTGGGGCTTGATTTATAGTTGGAGTTGACTCACATTTGGAAACAATGAGCTGTGTTGTACAAACACAGAAATACCACAAGAGCAAGCTGAAGTGCTAATTACCGTGGGGGTGGGGGAACACCACCACTTCCCTTTGGGCCCGGAGTTTTCTTACAGTTGTGCTGCGGGCTGGGTGGGGGAGGGGTTCCTCTGGACGACAGCTCTCTGTTGCTTTGACGGGGAGAGGGCTGACAGAGGTGGCTTGTGGTTTCCCTCTGGAAAGAAAGAGAAATATTTCGCAGGCCACCAAAGAGAGTGACTGGTCCATACGTCTCCAGCTCAGAAAAAGCAGACGTGCTCTGGGGGTGGGATGCCCTGCGCCTCCGAGGGGCGGGCCTGCCTTGGGGCTCATCCGGCGCCAGACCCGGGCTCTGACTTCCTGGTCCAGCTGGGTCGGCAGGTTGGGGCTGGAACGGACACATCCACCCCTGGGAAGCTGGTTTTCTCCCGAACGACGGCCCGAATCGTAGTTCTGGAGAGAGCTCCTCTGAGCAGTCCTTGTGTCCCTGGGGAGTCTGGCATCCTCACACAAGCCACACCTCGGAGTCCCGCAGACCTGAGCTCATATCCTGCTTCCATCATTTGCTTTTTTGTCTTACTGTTTAGAGACGGGGTTTCACTCTGTCACCCAGGCTGGAGTGCAGTGGTAAGATCATAACTCACAGCAGCCTTCACCTCCTGGGCTCCAGTGATCCTCCTGCCTCAGCCTCCTGAGTAGCTTGGACTAGAGGCATGCACCACCAAGCCCGGCTAATTTTTAAAAATTTTTTGGTAGAGACAAGGTCTCGCTATGTTGCCTGTCATTTACTGGCGGTTTGTGACTGGACTTTTCTGTGCCTCAGTTTCCTCATTTATAAAGCTAAATGAGCCAGTGTAGGAGCTGTGTTCATCAGAGTGTCTGGAACAGAGTGGACACTCAGGGAAGCATTCCCGTTAGGAAGCCCCGACCGAACGCTCAGACTCATTCGTGCAGCCGGTATGTGCTCACCCCCATGCGGTGCCGCCCCCTGTCTGGGTGTCGAGGGTCCTGCCAGGAGGAAGCCAGACCTGGTCTCTGTCCTCATGGGACTCACCGGCAGGGCCGGGAGCAGACCAGGAATCAAGACAAAGAAACAAACCAGAGGAGAGGAATCCAGCGGGTGGTGAGGGCTGTGAAGAAAACAAAGCAAGATATGGGGGTGCAGAGGGGCTGTGAGGGGGGCTGTGGGGCTCCCCTAGGAGGGGCGGGAGGTCGTGCTCTCTGGGGTAGCTCACCCCCCACTCACGGTTCCCAGCCCAGAGCGTCTCAGCTGGGGGTGACTGCGCATCTCAGGGGACATTAGTAACCAATGTCCAGAGACGTCACTATTACTGGGGAGGGAGGTGGGGGCTCCTGGCACCTAGTGGACGAAGGCTAGGGATGCTGCCAGACAGCCTACACCCACGATACATGGGACGGCCCCCCAGAACGAGAAATGTCCATCCCCAAAGGTCAGCAGTGCTGAGGTTGAGAAACCCTGATTGAGTCTGCTCCCCAACTTTACATTTTCTTGACACTTGACGGAGCTACTGATGGCAGAATGTGCCCAGTGGGAAGGACCTGGCTAACACATGCCCCATCATCATGGCCTTAAGGTGTGACATCAGAGGGCACGTCCCCCAGAGCCTGTTGGCACCCCTGGTCTTCAGGTAGCATGCAGTAAAGCCCCCCGCTGCGGCATGCACCCTACAGGCCGGCCTCATGCCCAGCCCTCCAGGCCCGGGTTTCCCCAGCAAAGCTTGCGGTGAACAAGAGAAAGAAAGATTCGGAACAGTCCAACACAACAGGAGCCGGGCTGGCTCTGGCCAGCTCTGGGGGAAGTGAAGTCAGGAATGCTTCCAGAACAGGGAACTTGGAATTCACAACAGACACTGCCGGGTCCTAAATGCATCCCTGCCCCGATGTTTCTAGATGTGCATACAGATCAAGGAAACACATCCAAAGCAGAGCCTGATGCTGCCGCTGACAGGGGCATGGTGTGAGCAGCAAGGGGCACCGGGAGCCTGGCAGTGTGGGGAGGGAGAGAAAAGTCACACACAGGGAGAAAGAAGACTCGGAGGGTGCAGCGGTCTGGAGGCATCTGGTTCCAAACAGGTGCCTGCCCTCCCTTCACCAGCCTCGCTGAGCACCTTGGCATTATAGCCCTGCTGACAGCCTCTCGACCCAACGCCATTCCCCTTTTCCGTGCCACTTTGCCTGGCTCTGATTTTGTTTGGGAGATAATGTGCTTGGCTCCAAGATCGATTGAAATTGGCCCCAGCCGTCCCGTTCCTCTTTGCCAGTGATGGGTCTAGGAACAGGCATGTGCCCCTGTTCTGGTCAATGAGTAGGGGTAAGTTGGGGGTTTCCAGGATTTTCCTCTCTGATTGAAGAATTGCCTAGTTAGAAAATCTTTTGGTTGCTGCTGTTGTCTTACCACCACTGCTTCCTTCCTGTTTGGGCAATGGGTTTATGAGGGAGGAGGTGCTGCTTGGAGCTGTGGCAGCTACTTTGTGACCATAAGTGAAGGCTTTGCCGACATGCTGAGGATGAAGGGGAGGAGACACAGGAAGGATCTCAATCCCCCATGATATTGCTGGACCTTAAGCCATGGCTGGACTCTTTGCTGTGTAAGAAATGAAATATATTTATCGCGTAAGTCTTTGCTGGGTCGTCTGTTATCTGTGACCCAAAGTATCTTAAATAACATGGCCTCTTTTTTTAGTAATACATCTTAGAAAGATATCCCCTCCAGAGTTTAAGAATTTGAAAGGCTAACCGAGTGTGGTTGTGCACGCCTGTAGTCCCAGCTACTCAGAAGGCTGAGGCAGAAGGATTGCCAGAGCCCAGCAGGTCGGGCGACAGAGTGAGACTCTGACTCAAAAAAAAAAAAAAAAAGAATTTGAAAGGTGTCATCTCTAAAGAGGCCAAGCATCCGTCATTTAGAAACCGCTTGCATCTGGGAGACACTTGTCTCCCATGGCTGAGAGTTCCACCAGGGGAACTTTATACAATTGCACCCAGAGTCACGACACATGCCACCTTTGCTTTCACACCGCAGTTTAATGCTCATGGTCTCTGTTCACCAACTCATAGAACCTCAGTGTTGGAAAATGGCACTTTGGGCCAATTCTCTCCATAATCTCCTCATTTGCGGTCCACCAACCCCATTCCCACCCCAAGGAGGCCTGACGTCTTTGCATGGTGAGTTCAGGGAAAAGAACTGGGCATGAGGAGCCAGCCGACCTTGCTCCTTCCTCTTGGGAGCAAGCTGCCCATGGAAGGTTCACATTCTCTGCTCCTCCACAAATCTGGGGGCTCCCAGGGGCAGAGCCAGTCCCTGGGGGATGGAGCCTACTCTGGGCCAGGCGACCTGTGTCGGGTGGGGAAATATGTCTGGTCTGGGACCCATCTGCCTACAGACACAGGACGCCTTCTGCAGTATCAGCCTTTCCAGTCGTGAAGATGGAATTTTGGTCCAGCATCGTGTTGAGTGGGATTGGTTCAGAGAACAGACGCCATTCTGGCTCCTTCAAGCAGGAGGGTATTTACTACAGGATACTAAGTGGGTTATGGACTTGTAGGAACAGGCAAAGAACTGGAGCTTCCAGGAATGACTCTCAAAGTCACACTGTGGGCTGGGCCCCCAAGGCGGATCCTGCCTCTTCCAGGAATCAGACGAAGGTGGTGGACGAAGGTGGTCTCAGAACCTTCCCTCCTCTACTGCCTCCTTGTCAATTGTGCTGGGACTGCCGGGATCTGCACCAGAAAAATGTGTGTGCTTGGCCCACGTCTCAAGTCCAGGTGATGGTGGTGGGCTTGGGGAGGATTGCCTCAGAGAGAGACAGCATTCCCCAGTAAGCCCCAGCACACCTGGGGAGTTGGAACGATCTCTTCTTGAGAGGCGTGATCCTTAACCCCAGGTTTGTCAATTACAAATCAGGGAAGTTGTATCAGTTTCATATCAGTTACAAGCCACAGGAAGTTTCTTAACCTCCAACTCAGTAATGTTCCATTCCCCCCATGCCAAAGTTAGTCACCTGCCACACCTGTTGCTGAAATGACTGCAGAGGAATCAAGTACTCAGCACCACACTGGCCAGCCAAAGAGGCTTCTGTCTTATGCCAATTGTCTCAATCTCACATGACTTCATTTGCTCAGCCAAGCCTGAATCCCATGCAAGCCTCTAGCTGCAAGGGAGTCCTGACATGAGGCTTCTGCTTTCTGGCCTCTGTAGGATGGGCATGCACATGAGAATGAGGAGGGAAAGGTCAAGGAGTTAATATTCCCTGCATGCACCTGCAGAGTGGCTACAGGCATGAATGCAGACCCAGACTACCTAGGTTCAAACCCAGTTCTGTTGTATCCAAGCCTAGTGGCTTCAAACCTTGGAGCAGAGATGAGGGTGTCAACAAGTCCCTCTCAAGCGACTCCCCAAAGGTAGCTCAGGGTTAGACAAGGGCGTGGCCAGCATGGGAGTGCATGTTGGACTCTGCACAGATCAACACAGAATTAAATACACCCTAATTCCTCCATAATAGCACAGGCAACAGGCCTGGTATATTTTTAATGGGGGCTGGTGACAGTGAGGGACATGGAAGCTGGTTACTGTCTCATGCACCTCCTCGACGCCCGAGGTCTCTCCTGCCAGACAGACCTGCATTTGTGTTCTCTGAGAGCCATTCAGCCAAGAAGGCCCAAATAAGAAAGTGTCCGCAGGGGATGGCTGACTTCAAGCATAATTCAGCATCCTGTGGGGAAGCCAGCCTGACAGCTGATGAAAAAGAAATATAATTAAATGTCAACAAAAATGAACATGGCAGGCCACAGGCTGACATGCTGAGTGGGCGGCCAAGACCCCTCCCCTGCGGTGTCAATCATGCCTAGCTGCCCCTCTGGAGTGACGGGATCATAAGACACTGGCATTAGATACTGAGACGAACGGAGCTGAAGTGTCCAAGCACTTGGGAGAGGCTCGGCCATACCCTTGAGGAGTGGCAGACATTTTCCTGAAGGCCAGTGGGCCCCTGGGGAATTCCTCTGGGGGTCCACACCCCTGACCACACCTGGAAGAACAATCATCAGGGGCCATGTCCTCACATTTATGCTCTGGTCTGGCCTCCAGGGACACGGAGATGGGAGATGATTTGCCTGTTCCTCTTAAGAAGAGGAATTCTAAAGAAGACAGTTCCCATTCACTGATTCCCATTAGGCATTGAGTCCAGGCCCGTTCTCTAATGGTATCATCTTGCAAGTGGCAAAGGCTGTGACTGTCCCCAGTATCTGTTCCCCCTTCACGTGCGGTCATGGAATATTCCCCCTGCCCCACTCCCAAGTCCCAGCCCCCACCCTTCAAGTCAAGCACAAGGTAGTCTAGACATTTCCTTTGCCTGCCTCCTTTGCAGCTAAGTTCAGCATGGGGTGCATTCTGGCCAATGGACCGTGGGAGGCAGCTTTGTGAGAACTTGCAGGTCACATCTCTTCAAATAATCCTCCTCCTGTCCTCCCGCCCCATGCTGTGGGCTGTGAAGGGGCCAGAGAGCCGGCTTCCATCATGGGCAACACCTCAGCGGAAGGCAGAGCAGCCAGGAATCTGGATACCCTCAGGGGGCGTGGCTATCCTAGATCACCTTCTTCTGGACTCTCCCATCTCCACCCTGCAAGATGGAGATGGTTTTCACCCTGTTGTACAGAGGAGGACTCCGAGGATCAGGGAGGTCACGTAAGTGGCTTGTGGTTTGGCTATCATCAATGCTCTTGCCTTGATCTGCCACTCAGAGCTTGTGCTTCCTGTCAGTCTCCGTGGTGTTGACCCCTCACTTATGTCTGTGCTTTTTTTTTGAGTCGTTGGGGTCTCACTCTGTTGACCAGGCTGAAGTGCAGTAGCATAATCACAGCTCCCCACAGCCTCGATCACCCAGACTCAGGTGATCCTCCTGCCTCAGCCTCCTAAGTAGCTGGAACGACAGGCACAGGCCACCACACCCAGCTGTTTTTTATACTTTTTGTAGAGATGAGATCTTGCTATGTTGCCTAGGCTGGACTCGAACTCTTAGCCTCAAGCAATCCTCCTGCCTCGGCCTCCCAAAGTGCTGGGATTACAGGCGTGAGCCACCGCACCCAGCCACCGCTAGGCTGTTGCCTGCTGTCTGCATCCAATGGCTCTGAGGCACCAGTGTGGAGCAACCACTTGCCCTGGGGAAGAGTCTATGAGTAGCCCCAACACCCTCTCTCCAGACCACGGTGACACGTAGGGGAAGTGCCGTCGTAAAGCATGGGAGTAACTTCCGGAGGAAACTGGATAGACGGAGTCCATGTGTGGCTCACCTTCATTTCTGATGCACAGACCAAGCCGGGGCATCATTCACAGAGGCCAGCCCAAGCCACGGGCACCCAGCGCCAAGCACTCATCCATGGGAGGCCATGCTGGCTGGCGTGGGTTCTCCCAGGGCAGCCAGCCTCGTGCCTTTTGGGTTCACAGGGAGGATGGCAGCCTCAGCACCTCGTGCCCAGGTCCTGGCCCAGGACTTTGATGCACGAACTTTCTGAATCCTGAGTCTCAGGGCCAACACGTACGGGGGGAGGACGGACCACCGGGGCTGGCACTGGCTGGATGGTCAGAGCCCTCAGCAGCTGTGGAAACAGCAGGAGATGGCGGTGAACACGCAGGTCGCCACATCCGGGTCTGAGTCTTCCTCTGCTAATTCCCACCTGTTCCCCTAGGAGGCCTGGCCTCAGTTCTCTGGGCCTCAGTTTCCCCTTCACCAAGTCTTTCCTCATGAGGGCATCGTGCAGGGAGGCCGTTGGCACAGCCCGTGCCTTGTAATTGACCCTCAGTAAACGGTAGCCGTGATGGTCAAGTAGCTCACTTGTAAATCCGTTTGTACATAATCTCTGTCTTCATGAACGCGCTGGGAGGAGGACTGATCAGAGGGCGGTGTTTCTGTGTCAGCCATGAGGGAATCAAGGTCACAGAGGCAGGTATTTTCCTGAACCCCAAGTGGGCCAGGGACAGGGCTGGGACTAAGGCAATGCTGTCGCTTCCCGTTCCATGAAGTGCATTTCCAGGATCGTGGTGGTGGGAAGAACGGGCTCTAGGATGGAGTGCCCCCCATGTGCCAGGCTCCTTGTCCTATAGATCATAGCATTTAACCCCTAAAGGAAGCCCGCTGGCCAAACTGGGAAGTCTATAGGGAAGTCTCCCGTGCAAACTCGCAGCATAGGGACTGCTCTGGGCATGGGCGGGGGTGGGGCGGCGGGCAGGGAAGCTACCCAATGGGCCTGTTTACTTGGAAAAACGCTTCCCGATGGGGCACTGCTGCCCTTGGGGCCAGGCGCTTCCTTGCTGTGGGCTGTTCTGGGCATCATGGGACGTTCAGCAGCACCCAGGTCCACACCCACCGGATGCCCCAGTATCCCCTGCCACATACCAGCTGTGACAGCCAGACATGTCTCCAGATATTTACCCAATGTCTCCTGGGGGACAAAACTGCGCCTGTCGAGAACCACTGCATGGAGACAGTCAAGGAAGGCTTTCTGGAGGAGATCACTTTAAATAGCAATGTGCGACAGTGGGTGGTTGCTTTAGGGCCCAGAGGCCGGCCCTCTTCAGTGCAGAGAAGGGGTTTAAGAGAGGCCTTGAGCAAGCGAGCCCTACGCCCATCAATTCATCAGTGGTGTGTGACAGAGCAGGCTGTCACAACCTTCCTGATGGAGTCCAGGGTGTGATAAATGGTCGCCACCTTGGGAGGCCCAGCCCCTCTCCTGGGAAAGGAGGCTCTATGGAGGGAGGCCCATTCTGAAGCACCTTGCCTCCCATGTCAGTGCCAGGAGAGTCCAGAAAAGCCCGAGGCGGAGGAACCTGCTAGGCTCTGAGCTGTGCAAAGTGTGCAGGTCACCTGCCCAGCTGCCTCACGCTGGGCTGTCATCTGCGAGGCCACACCTCCTCCCAATACTGCCAGGGAACATGGTTGCCACTGCTTTCTCCTGGTCCTGCCTGCCTGGGTTCAGAAGGAACATTTCCCTAAAGAGCTCATTGAGGTGTTATGGAGAGAGAGCTGCATTGGTGTCCAAACTCCCCGAGGCGGCTCTAGCTGGCCTTGGAGGCAAGAAGTTCTGATTCCCTTCCGGCCTCTGCCGGCCAAGGTTGTTAGGACAACTCAGCTGACCACCATGGTTCGTTCTTTGTGGTTCTTTTCTCTCCCACACTTTTTTTTTGAGATTAGAGTTCATGAATCATAAAATTTTCCCTTTTAAAGTATACAATTTAGTGGTTTTTAGTGTTTTCCCAAGATTGTGCAACCATCACCGCGATCAAATTCCAGAACATTTTCATGACCTCAGAATGACACCCCCATCATGAGCAGGCTCTTTCTGCTTCTTCTGAACATTTCCTATGAATGGAACCATAGGACAGGTGGCCTTTTGTGACGGGCTTCTTTCTCAGAGCATAACATTTTTAAGGGATATCCACATTGCAGCGTGTACAGGTATTTCATTCTTTTATGGCTGAAAAACATCCCACTGCCCAGACAGACCTCGTATGGTTTATCTACTCATCGGTTGATGGACATTTGGGTTGCATGCACCCTTTGGCTATCATGACCGATGCTGCTGTGAACATTCGTGTACACATGGGTGTGGGAACACATTTTCAGTTCTCGTGGATTTATACCTAGGGATGGAATTGCTGGGTCCTATGAGGTTCTTGGTTTTGAGATGATAAACCCACGAGATCTTCCACACTAGGTCAGTCTTGGGGTACCTTTGGATCGGGGTTCTGGGCCACCCTAAAACCCTGCTGTCTCCCTATATGGCTCACCATAGAACTGACATCCTATTCACAATGTATCCGAGTCCTGAGTACCTCTCTGTGTACACAGATATTCTGACAATGTCTCCAAAATTCAGTGGAAGAAGCATGTCAGATACTTACAACTTCGATATGGCCTTTGGGGACATCTATTATCTAATACTGTCTCATTAGAAGAACATGAAGATATAAAAATGAACTCAGGGAATGGAATTCTGATTGGGGTCTCCAAGGCTTCCTGTAAAATATTGTGTAAGATTTCAGAAATGAAACTAAATTGTACATTAAATTTTTTATTTCATGAAAGCCTACTTTAAAAAATGTTCTTAAGGGGTTTCCAGATAAAAGTCAAATCCGCTTGTTAATGGTATCCTGAACCCACCATCACGCATGGAATTTTGTTTTCTTGACATTGACTTGATCTGATTAAGTGAATGGTCTAGGAGGAAATAACATCCCTCTTTGCAGAGCTGGCTCCAGCCAGGCCCGTTTCTGATCATTTTAACAACTCGACTGGGTCCTCTAAAAATTAAATGGACGTTAGCCTTGGACTTGGAGGTATTTTTCATTCACCTACTGTTGGATCACGTCAATATTCTAAAGAGGTTTCGAGTGTTCCTCCTTTTTGAATAATTTATCATAGCTAATGAAAGCTTTAAAAATTGGCTAACATGAAAGCGAAACATTCATTCCCACAGGTGTCCCAAATGAAGCCTTTCTGGGCCAAAGAGATGAAAATGCCAATTTCAGCTTCTGCGGCCCTCAAGCAATTCCACTGATGAAATTCACTTCGTGAACTTGAGGAGCATTCATCGCATGGCAACCCTGTGCACACACTGCGCACATTAGACTTGAAGTTGTACCAAGAGGGTGTGTTAGACAGAACGGAACAGGCCATGCCGCAGTGACAAACAACCCCGACCACTGTCTGTGGTTTAAAATAACAAGCACTTATTTCTTACTGGTTCATTAAGCCCCTGAAAAGAAAGTGGAGCTAAACAAAGAACTGAATACCAAATAATAATAATAATAAAAAAACAAAGAACTGAACACCGCATGCTTTCACTCATAAGTGGGCTCTGAACACTGATCTCATGAACACAAGAGTGGAATCGGCAGACGCTGGACACTACTAAGGCAGTGAGGGAGGGGTGGAGGGAGCAGGGTGAGAAAGATGTGGGGAGGCACCTGGCAACACACTGGGCACCTGGTCCACTATTGGCGGGGAGAGGGCCAGCTAGAAGCCCAAACTTCACCGGCACGCCATCTACTTATGTAGTAAACCCTCACTTGTACCCTGCAGCTCTAAAAGAAAGAAAGAAAGAAAGAGAACAAAACTCACCTCCAATGACTATTGATTTCTGCACAGAGAGGAGGATGTGTGACTTCTTAAAGTCGCTTGCATACTGCGTCTCTTAATGATTTTCCACTTTATGAGTGATGGACTTCATAAGACAGAGGGCTTACCACTAAGAGGGCAGGCAACGTAAGGGTAGGACCGTGGTTTTTGCTCCTGCCCCATTGGCTTTGGTGCCTTGCCCCTGGGCCAAGCACGGGGCAGGGGACCCCCAACTGTAAGAGGCAGCAGAGGGGAGCACAGACAGGTGACAGGCATGGGCTTGAATCCTGCCTCTGGTGCTCCCAAGCTGTGCAACTCAAACAGTTTTCTTAACCTCTCTGTGCCTCAGTTTCCTCATCTGTAAATGGGGGAATATTGGTCCCCTCTTCCCAGTGAATAAAGAGTAACTGAATTAGTACCTGTCAGGTACCTAGAAGGGTCCCCCTTGCACATCATGGGCACCATAAATGAGAGCTGGCATTTTTTTTGTTTGTTTTGAGTTGGAGTTTCACTCTATCACCCAGGCTGGAGTGCAGTGGCACAGTCATGCCTCACCGCAGCCTCGACCTCTGTGACTCAGGTGATCCTTCCACCTCCGTCTCCTGAGTAGCTGGGACTATAGGCACACACCACTATGCACAGTTAATTTATTTTATTTTTGTAGAGATGAGTTCTCACTATGTTGCCTAGGCCGGTCTTGAGCTCCTGGGCTTGAGCAATTCTCTCGCCTCGGCCTCCCAAAGTGCTGGGATTATAGGCATGAGCCACTGCACCCAGCCAAGAGCTGGCATCTTTTGAGTGTTGAGTTAGGAACTGAACTAACTGAGCACTTCCCAAGGATTATTTTGTTGAATGCTCCCAACAAATCAGTGAAGCAGTCATACGAGTATGACCATTTTGCTGATTTGGAAACTGAGGCCTGGGGCGGTCTGATAACTAGTCAGAAGTGAAGCCAAAATTTGAACCCTGGTCTTCCAGACTCCAGAGCTGACCTGCTCTGCCTTGAAGCTACAGGACCTCTCCTTGAAGAATAGAATAAAAGGCTTGGTGAGCTAAGTAATAAAAATGAGTGAGGGGTGCTCCCTTTTCTGGATGTGAGGCACTGTGAACGCTATGCTCTGCCTTCATTCCACTGTTAACATTCTTGGTGCCAACACACATCCTAACCTCTTCTTACGATCCCCTCCTCAAGCATCTAGAATCTTCTAGACTCTTCTCCTGTTAGCACTCTTGGACTAAACATAGTTAAGCTGAAAATATCATTCCTCCCCATCTCCCTCCGTGTGTGCTACCCACGAGGCACCGATGACATGTCCATGCCACACACCTCCCTGCCCTGAAGCCCCTCGTACCATCTTTGCAACGTCCCTTGTACGGCAGATTTGGGAGCTGTCCTTACCTCACCACTGAGCTAACTCAGGACTTGGTTCTCTTTGTCACTGTCATGTGGAGAGAGGTGCAGGTCATGCCACCTGTTAGAATCTCTTTCATCCTTTGGTAATTTTGCGTCTTTCTTAAGCTTCCTTCCCCACTCCCTAAGGTGACAGGGTGTGAGGACTTCATGGTCTCAGGCAGTGCTTTGAGGAAACACCCAATGGGGTGGCACCCATGGCGCCCGGCCTGCAGATGGTGAGACCGTTATCTTCCGAGATATGGAAGGGCGGAGCAGCACCCAGCACTTCTGTGCCCATTGGGTGACAGAAATGCACCCTGGGGCTCTCCAGTGGGGTCTTGGCTGTCTGAAGAGTCTCCAGCTCCCCGGCCTGAAGTACACACCTACTATGTGCCAGGCTCTGTTCTAGAAACTGGGAATGTGAGCTGGGCAGGACCAGGTCCCTGCAACCACAGAGTCACGTCCTGCGGGCAGGTGGATACGCAGCTGTCCTGGGCAGGTCTGGATGCAGGACAGGGACATGATGCGTGGCCTCACTGCGAAGTGGGCCTCGAATTTGGAGAGTGGAGGAGGCCTGGCCCCAGACCTGGGTGGGGAGAAGGTGATGGGGAGGACCATGCCTGAGGCAGGGCCGTCCTAGACTGAGGGATATGGCACCGATGAGCAGGAATGTGACCCACAGGCCTGTCCAGGGAATGACAGACCTCTGAGGGCCAGAAGGGGCAGAAGCAGAACAGAGGCTGGGTAGGAGCCGACCTGGCACCTCGGATTGAAGGGACCAGGGGCAGACGAGGGAAGAGAGGCGGGGCAACTGAGATGGGATGGTCCGCCCACTAGTGGAGGTGCTGGGTTGGGGGGGGAAGGATAGGAAATAAACAAGCAAATGTATAATGCATAAGGCAGAAAGAAATATAAAGCAGGCTGTGGGGATGAAGAAGCGGGTATCGGAGAGGGATGCCTGTATTCGACAAGGCTTTCTGGAAGGCGACATCTACACAGAAACCTGGTAACATGGGAAAGAGCATCCCAGGCCAAGGGAACAGCAGGTGCAAAGGTCCTGAGTGTGTGTGTGTGTGTGGGGGGAGGATACGTGACATGCTACGGGAAGAATGAGGAGGCCAGAGAGGCTGGTGTAGAAAGACCATAGGACCAGTTGCACGGTCTGGGACTGTTGGCCTCAGGCAGTCCTCCCACCTTGGCCTCCCCAAGTGCTGAGATTACAGGTATAAGCCACTGTGCCCAGCTTAAGTATTTACACCAAGGAGATTGGCAAGCACCTCACACCAGTCTTCCCCATCCC
The DNA here is from genome assembly GCF_000164805.1 of Carlito syrichta. Lineage (NCBI taxonomy): Eukaryota > Metazoa > Chordata > Mammalia > Primates > Tarsiidae > Carlito > Carlito syrichta. Next base: position 367,186 of record NW_007232371.1, read on the forward strand.
CCACCCTGGCCCAGCCCTGAGAGAACGGGTTGTCAAACACTCACCAGCACACTGCTGGCTCGACCCATTTGGCAGAGGAGAGCAAAGGCTCCCAGCCTTGGACTGGCTGCCCTCCAAGTCCAGAGACCCGTTGCCTGTTGGCGTTTGGTGATGAGGTCAATGACTCTGTGGTAGATGCTTCACCAGGGATGCTGGCTGAGGATCATCTGGGATGCCAGGGGGGTTTTTAGGGGTGCCCTCATCTTTTTTCAGTTTCTAACTCTGTCTGGTCTAGATCAGAGTCAGAAATCCCCGCTGGGCTTGGAGCACTATCAGTCCAAGGCCCCCTGGCTGACCCTTGATGGCTACTCTTAGAAGGGGGTACTCAGAGTAACCTTTGGGAGGTGGGTCCAGGAAGACACCCCCAAACCAGGCTGCATCCTGGGAAGCCAGAGAAGAGAGCAGAAGCTCATGGTGAGATCTAGCCAACCCACTTATGGAACTGCTTGTGAACACAAGGTCAGACCCGTGGAATTACTTTTGATTACACTGAAAAAACCAATCTAGACTTTAATTTCCTTAGGTGGCAGCTGCAGGCTGTGTGGGTTCATAGGGCACCGGGGGGGCATCCTGGGGTGAGGAGGCTTGTTTGCCAGAGGAAGAACCACTCAGAGGACTATAGCCAGATGTGGTGGCACGTGCCTGTAGTGCCAGCTACTGGGGAGGCTGAGGCAGAAGGATCGCCTGAGCCCAAGAGGTCAAGGCTGCAGTGAGCCATGATCATGCCACTGCATGATCTTTGGGGCTGCCCAAGGGTCCTTTATATTCCAAGTCTCGCTGGCTTCAGATATGAACTGGGCCCTGTTCGGATCTGCCATGAGCCATAGAGGGCAAGGAATGCTCTGAGCAGGAAGAAGAGAAGCAAACGTTTATTGAGCGCTTACTGTGTGCCATGTGTCATTTTTTCTTTTCTTTTTTTTTTTTTAGTTGGAGTCTCACTCAGTCGCCCAGACTGGAGTGCAATGACCGCTCCCGGCCACCGCAGCCTCGACCTGCTGGGCTCCGGCGATCCTTCCGCCTCAGTCTTCCAAGTAGCTGGAACTAGAGGCACGCGCCACCATGCCCGGCTAACTTTTTTGATTTTTATTGTAGAGATGAAGTCTCGCCAAGTTGCCCAGGTGGGTCTCGAACCCGCGGGCTCAGGCAATTCACTCTCCTCGGCCTCCCAAGGCGCGGGATCACAGGTTGAGCCACTAAGCCCAGCCGCTATGTATCATTCTAACAATACAACCCCCTCTCCTCACTCTAACCCTAGGAACAGGGACTGTCATTACTCTCATTCCCATTTTACAGCTAGATAAACAGACCCAGAGCGAGGCTAACGCGTGTGCTTAAGGCCACAAAGTTCTTCGCTGGCAGAGCTGGGGTGTGAACCAAGCTAGTCGGGCTCTGGATTCTGAGCTCCTAAGTTCCAACCTGCACAGGGCAGGGGCCACAGATGTCAGCCACGAGGCACAAGGACACACTTGTGTCCTTAAAGGAGCCTGGGAAAAAGTGGTGGGTCCCTAGTGAGGGTCCCAGGACTCCTCTCCAACCGCTTCTTCCCTCATCCAGAAAGCCAGGCCACCCCCAGAGATGCCATCGTTGAACCTGGTTTGTGCCACTGTCATTTCCTGCCGAGGCCACTGCAGGGGTCCCTGCCCCCAGCCTCACCCCCTCTGCGTCACTATGGAGGGGGACCATCCCTGACCTGCTGACAGCCGCCAGTGACCTCCACCACCTTCACACGACACACACAGACCTCCTGGCCTCACCTTCAACCTCTCCCAGCCGCCTTCCCAAGGTCATTGCCCCTGCCGCGTCCCCGACCTCCCTGCCTCCATTCCTCTGCCCACGTGGTTCCCTGTGCTCGGCACACCCACGGGTTCCTTGTGCTGCTGGCCAAGGCTGCTCTCCTTCTGGGAGCTGCCCCGACCTGCAGGTTGAGGGTAGGGGCCCTCTGGGCTTCCATACACCCAGGAGATGGCCAAAAGTCCTTCCAATCTTGTATCGTCACTGGCATTTTTGTCTGCCTCCATGCAGACAAATGACTGTGACAGTCTTGGGGCGGGGAAGACAATTTTTTTTGAGTTGGGGTCTCACTCTGTCGCTCAGGTTGGAGTGCAGTGGCATGATCCCAGCTCACCGCAGCCTCAACCTCCTGGGTTTAGGCGATCCTTCCACCTCAGTCTCCTGAGTAGCTGAGATTACAGACGCACGCCACCATGCCAGGTTCATTTTATTTATTTATTTATCGATCTATTTTGAGTTGGAGTCTCACCCCGTCGCCCAGGCTAGAGTGCAGTGGCACGCTCACGGCCACCGCAGCCTCGACCTGCTGGGCTCAGGAGATCCTTCCACCTCAGCCTTCTGAGTAGCTGGAACTACAGGCACATACTACCACGCCTGGTTAATTTTTTGATTTATTGTAGAGACGAGGTCTCACCCAAGTTGCCCAGACTGGTCTTGAACCCCTGAACTCAGACTTATTTTATTTTATTTTTAGAGATCTTGCTATGTTGCCCAAGCTGGTCTCGATCTCCTAAGCTCAAGCAATCCTCCTACCTCAGCCTCCCAAAGTGCTGGGATTATAAGCATGAGGCACCGCACCCGGCTAAGGGGCAGGGATTGCATCTTGTGGGTTTTATTTCCTTAACTGCCAGCACAGTACCTGGCACACAGTAGGCATTCAATAAATAACCACTGACTGAATAAATGCGTGAAAGATCACCTTTGGGTGATCCACCTTTCACCTTGGACTGGTCCTCCACGAGACTGCCGGGCAGCCCCATGCTGGGGGCGCAGGGCAGGGAGGGGTTCAGGAAGATGAGAAGCCACAAGGACATGCAAGGGACTGAGGGGGCGTCTGGAAAGTACAGTCACCGTCGTACCAACTGAAGTTCTCGCAGCCCCGACAGAGGTCACCCGGCGGACGCGGCGGCCCCTCAGGAGGGCGAGCCCCACCTCCGCGGCCACGGCCAGCAGATCACACAGCGCAACAGCCACCCTCAGCCACTGCTGCCAGGATCAAACGCGGCTGACAGCGAAGCCCCTGCTGGTGATCAAAGACTGGAGGCTGGGGCCTCCCACCTGCACCGCAGGCAGCGTGGAGGAGGCAGGGCCACTCTCTGCGCAGGATGTTCTGGAAGTCGGCCCAGCCCTGCCACAGCCTTGTCTCCGCCGCCTCCTGGGAACCGAGACCACCCCCGCTGTCCTCAGTGAGCCCCAGTGTCTTCTCGGCAGTGTCCTCAGGCACTCTGGGCAAGCCGAGGGAGAGGCAGGAGGGCCAGGGACGCGTCTGGGGACTGGGTGACATTCCTCCAGCGAGCCCTGAGACTGGGGGCTTGGAATCGAATAAACAAGCAAGCCAGCTCCTCAGCCTGCCAGTGCTGGGGCAGGGGGGCTAGAAGGGGCGGCACAAGTGCCCAGCGGATGAGTCTGGAAAGAATGGGGGCAGGAGACCCGGAGTGACATTTTGAGACAGAAGGAGCAAGCAGAGCAGTTTCTACGTAAGAGAGCTGGTGACTCAGTCCTCTGCAGATGAGATGCCACATCCCTGGGCATCCCTGACTGGTGAGAAGGTCCTCCCACCGCAAGCTCTGCATCTGGGATGATGAAACCTTTCTTTCTTTCCCTTTCTTTCTTCCTTCCTTCCTTCCTTCCTTTTTCCTTCTCTCCCTCGCTCTCCCTCTCTCTTTTTTTTTAAAGATGGGGTCTTGCTATGTTGCCCAGGCTGGTCTAGAACTCCTGGGCTCAATCAATCTTCCTAACTCAGCCTCTCAAAATTCTGGGATTACAGGTGTGAGCCACCATGTCCCGCCCTCAGGGTGATAAGATCTTAATAGCACACCAGGAGAAAGGCTGCCCCAGCAGATTAACGGCGACACGACAGGGTCTCGAGAGAGATGGCGTGTGATGACTTATGGGTATCTCAAGACTGTTGGATGGCTGGGGTCTCCATGTGGGCAAGAGAGGAAGAACGGGAGGCATGGGGGAGACCTGGGGGCAGAGAGAGACACGCAGATGGAGGCTGCCTGCCTGCCCCCAGAAGCCACTGGACCTTTCCAGCTTGGGGATGCCTGGTTGGGGAGGTCCACTCTCTGGCTGGAGACATCTGGACAGTGTCCTGACAACTGCCCAAATGACTTCAGAAGAACAGCCATGTACTTAGAGGTTACAAAAAGCCCTTTCACTTTTTAGGGTGCTATAAACAACTACCGACTTGTGGATATACTAAAAATCCCTGAATTGTGCACTTTAAAATGGTGAATTTTATGGCAGGTGAATTATATTGCCTTATAAAAAAGTAGAAAAGCCCCTTTATTCCATCTCGAGCCCATCCTGGGTCAGGAAATTCAAGGAAGACCTAGATATGGCAACGCAGTTAGAGGACACAATCTCTACACAGAATGGAAACTTGTAGAAGAATCCTTTGAAAGATAGCAGGGGGTGGGGGGGAGGTGTCACCTATGTGTGCCAGGGCCACCTGTTAGCTGGGGTCTAAACTTCAGTTACCCAAATGTGTTTCCCGGGTGCCAGATACCCAGACACTGTCTCAGGTCCAGGGATTTTTTTAAGATGAGGGGATTAAAGTCCCTGCCCTCAGAGTGTGGATGGGGAAGGAGATAAAAAGATCACCTGAGCGCAGGGCACAACTCACCATGGGCTGGAGGGTGCCAGCTCTGTTCTAAGGAGACTCGAGCGAGGGCAAAGTCCCGCCTGGCCACAGGGACCGGGGAACAAGACACGAAGGACTAGAATGGGGACTGGATCTGGAAGGACAGCGAGAAGCCCGCCAGGTGGAGGCATTTCCAGAGGGTGCTCTGGGCAGGAGGCACAGCAGGGGCTGAGGCTCAGCGGCTGGAACACATGAGGTGTGGCAGTTGGCCCGCACAGGAGGGTCACTGGGGTGGCAAGGCAGCCCAGAGGCAGGGTGGCTGCCTGGGCGAGCAACCTGGCCTGGTGCACAGGGCTCTGTGCTCCGAAGCGCCCTGCACTTGGTCTAATGCTCTGCTGTCTCGACAGTCTTAATTTTTGAACAAAGGGTCCCATGTGTTCCTTTTGCATTAAGTCTTCCAAATTATGTAGTCAGTCCTGCACAGAGGCCTGGTGCTCCCTGCTAGTTGACTTCGTTATGGGGAGCAGAGAGCTGGAAGGGGGGTGCACCTAGAAGGGTGAAGGGGGTCTTGTATACCAGCCGATGAGAGTGGGTGGCTTTGGTCTGCTGAAACTGACCTTATGGGAGAGCAACTTAATCAGACTGTCCTTCCTGGCCTCTGGGCGGCTCTGGTTTTATTTTGGGGGGGTTTAAAAAAATATTTGTATTTGTTTGTGTATTTTTGAGTCAGGGTCTCACTCTGCTGCCCAGGCTGGAATGTAGTGGCACGATCACGGTTCATTGCCTGGACCTCCTGGGCTCAGGCAATCCTCCTGTCTCAGCCTCCCAAAGGGCTGGGATTATAGGTATGAGCCACTGCACCCATGTGTTCCTTTTGCACCCAGTGGCTCACCAAAACCTTGAACTCCCAGCTCTCATCTCATCCTCCTGAGTAGCTAAGACTACAGGTGTGTACCACCACAGCAGGTGAATTTCTTATTTTTTGTAGCGACAGAGTCTCTTGCTCTTTTGCCCAGGCTGGTCTCGAACTCTTGGGCTCACCCGATTCTACCACCTCAGTCTCCTGAGTAGCTTGGTCTACAGATGTATGTCCTCACACCCGGATAATTTTTCATTTTTATTTTTTGTAGAAACAGAGTCTTGCAATGTTTCCCAGGCTGGTCTTGAAATCCTGGCCTCAGGCGAGCCTCCTGTCTCAGCCTCCCAAAGGGCTGGGGTTACAGGTGTGAGTCACTGCGCCTGACAGCTCTGGTTTTAAATAATGAGGTGACAAAGTTTGCCTCTGGAAGCCCTCCCCACAATCCCATCCACCAGAGTCCTGGCATCCTCCTGTCCCCAAGGTCCTCAGCCTCAGTGAATATCAGAGAGGGGTGGATGGATGTTCCTGACACGAAGACCCTCCTTGCATGTCAAAGCTAGTCTGTCCAGCATCCTGTTTCTTAGCGACTCTGCTAGGGAACAGCTGGAGAGTCTAGCCATATGCTCCCAGGAAGGTGTCACAGGATGTGATGGGCACCCCCCCGGGAAGATGACTGCATCGTGACGCCATGCCCTGCAGGGAGTCTCAGTCCCAGGGATGCTGATGGTGGCATCTCAGGATGCCTCATCTTGGCAGTGTCTGTCCCCTTGCCTCCGGTCACACTACCTCCCTTCTTCCGCGACCTCCCATGTGCCCAGGTATCTTAAAGGAGACGCAAGTGCAGAAGAAAAGTCATCTCTGGTTTGGCAGGTGAGTGCTGGTCCCAGTGGAGTTACCGCGGCCAGGCCTTGGGGCCATAAGCTTGCGGGGCCCTTTGGTGCCCAGGGTGCTCGGGTCTCCTGAGTCTAGGTGCAGCTTTTATTCATGTGGACAGGTGCCTGCGGCTTCTGCTCAGCTGTCTAGCAGCCTCATGGAGGGGAAAGAACATCTTTCGAGCGTCTGCGCTGCATCAGCCTTCTTGGACAGAGACTGTTCTGGAAGGCTCTGTGAGCTGTGGCCCCATGAACTCACTCTGCCCATCCTGGCTTCTCCAAAGCACTCCTTAGTAGCTGTGGTTAATCACAATTCATTTGGGCTAAAGAGTTCTCTTCCCTGCCCACTCCTGTTGGAGGCCAAAGCATTTTCTTCCATTTGCCACCTACAATTCTTTGGCCCACACTTCTGGGGGAAGAGATCCGATGAGTGGGTGAGCTCACGAGGCCGGGGGCCCATCCCTAGCTACACAGCTGGGGCTGGGGGTGGCAAGGCAGCCCAGAGGCAGGGTGGCTGCCTGGGCGAGCAACCTGGCCTGGTGCACAGGGCTCTGTGCTCCGAAGCGCCCTGCACTTGGTCTAATGCTCTGCTGTCTCGACAGTCTTAATTTTTGAACAAAGGGTCCCATGTGTTCCTTTTGCATTAAGTCTTCCAAATTATGTAGTCAGTCCTGCACAGAGGCCTGGTGCTCCCTGCTAGTTGACTTCGTTTTGTTCTGGGGCCACTGACAGGGCCTAAGTGTGGTGGATCTTCAACAAGTTTGAACCATCGATAATGACGCTGTGATGGAATTGTTTCCCCTGCTTTCTCCCCACGGCCTCCACCCCACTCCTCACCACAGCCTCCCTGGGATCCTGCAAATTCCTGACATTCATCCCTCTCTCCAGAGCGATGCAAGTCCACAACGCTGTCCGGTGGCACAACTGCAGGGGTGCCAGTCATCTGGGACACTCTCCAAAGGGCCCCTGGAGTACCACACTATGCTCTATGTGAATGACGCCCCGGAGATGTGCAGGACAAAGGTTCTAGAAAGTTGCTGGTAATCACAGTAACAGCCGACATTAATTGAGCTCATACTATGTTCCAGGTAACGCATGAAGCACTTTACATGCATTTGCTCAGACACTTAATCCTTGCCACAATCCCAGGTGGTGCTACTGTCTCCTTTATAGATGGGAAGAGTGGTGCTTAAAGAGGCAGGTAGTACTTCCCACCATAGACAGGAAGGGTGGTGCTTAAAGAGATTGCGCCAAGCACACCAGCTGAGAGCAGGGATTCCCAGATCAAGATCCCAGGTTGAAAGGCCAGCTGGGTCCCTGATGAGACCTTGACTTTGAGCACATTACAACCTCATTATGCCTTGGTTTTCAACTTGTAATATGGGAATTGCAGAAAAAGTGCCTACCTCATAGGTTGTAAATCTAAGGATGAAATGTAGGTCAAGGACTTAAAACACTCCTCGGCTGGGTGTGGTGGCTCACGTCTGTAATCCTAGCACCGTGGGAGGCTGAGGTGGGAGGATCACTTGAACCCAGGAGTTCGAGACCAGCCTGGGCAACCTCTTCTCTACAAAATATAAAACATAAAGTAGCTGGCTGTGGTGGTGCACACCTGTAGTCCCAGCTTCCCAGGAAAGGAAGCTGAGGCAGCAGGATCCCTTGAGCCCAGGAGGTAGAGGCTGCAGCGAGCTATGATCACATCATTGCACTTCCACCTGGGCAATAGAGCGAGACACTTTCTCTAAAAAACAAACAAACAAATAAAATCACTCCTCAGCACATGCGAAATGCAATATAGATGTTAACACACACATTGGCTCTTACGAACACAGCCAGGATCACGTAGGTAGAAAATGGCCCAAATCAAACTTGAACCCAGACAACTAGAGCTCCACGTCTGTGAGTCTAACCACTGGCCCATATTGTCCTCCAGGAAGGGAACCAAGAACTACCGCATTGACAGGCATCGGCAAAGCGTGCCTGATTCAGTCTAAGTTGAAAGATGTTTGGTGTCAAGAGTTGGAAATTAATAAGCAGAAGAACATGATTCAAAATGTTGACTCTTATCCCTGAACGTATGCTGGTCGTTAGCTCAGAAACGGGTAATTTCACCGCGCTTCAAATGGCACTTCGCTGCTTACTAGAAAATTCGCCCTGGCACATTCCCGGGTCGTAACAATGTTGTTACAATATAAGATGTCAGCACGACACCCTTCTATTAAGTGTCTGGCAAAAGCTGAGGGGACAACGCCAGGGTTATGTGAGAATTACAGGGTGTGCAAATTGTGTGGGCACCGCTGGATACAAAGGTATTTTCTTTCTTTATCCTGATTTAGCGGAGTGAGTGGGTGCATTTTAAAGACAGGCGTCAGGTTATTTAGATGCGGAGCTGTGGCCTTTCTAGGTAAATGGCTGTTGAAAATGAAATGCACTTACAGTGGTGCCTTAATTGGGCTTGATTTTCCTGCAGTTCATTCAAGGTGCCAAATCACTGTGCAGGTGAGGCCCAATGTGAGCTTTTAGCACTACGAGCTCACAAAGGACGCGTGATTGAGGACGTGTGTGCTCCAAATTGCCTCTAATCTTGTGAAGAACGGGTGTGCCAGTGCCATATGCAGAAATCACACTGCCGCTCCCCAAACTACAGCTGACCTTGAAGCAAATGACAGCCCTTCCCGGCTCGGAAAATATTAACTTGCATGGCTTCCAGGGGGAGCAGGTATATGAGCCAGGATAGTTAATAATTCCTGGCCAGTTCAGCAGCTGCCCGAGATGCAAATGACAAGACAGTATGTCAGATTTAGAAGGCTGTCAGATGGAGTTGAGGAGTCATGACAAGTGGGAGCTTATTTGACTGAGTGCTTTTTAAAAAATATTTTTAGGAGACAGGGTCTTGCTCTGTTGCTCAGGTTGGAGTGCAGTGGCACGATCATAGTTCACTGCAGCCTCAAACTCCTGGGCTCAAATGATCCTCTTGCCTCAGCCTCCTGAGTAGCTAGGACTATAGATTAGGTAAGTGCTACCACATCCAGATAATTTTTTTTTGGTAGACACAGAGTCTTGCTACATTTCCCAGCGTGGCCTCAAACTGCTGGACTCAGGTGATCCTCCTGCTTCAGCCTCCTGAGTAGCTGGAACTACAGATGTGCACCACCATGCCTGGCAAATTTTTAATTTTAATTTTTTGTAGAGACAGTCTTGCTGTGTTGCCCAGGCTGGTCCTGAATTCCTGACTTTAAGTAATTCTTTCACCTCAGCCTCCCAAAGTGCTGGGATTCCAGGCGTGAGCCACCATGCCTGGAGTAAAATAAAAATTATAATGATAAAAATGATAAGGCCTCCCTTTCACTGATCACCTATTATACACACCAGGAATTTTGCTAAGCACACTACATGTACAGATATCCCTTGATCCTAATAACAATTCTGCAAGAGCATTTTTATGACTCCCATTTAACAAGTGAGGAAACATGCTCAGAGATGTTGAATGACTTGTCTCATGGATGCCAAGTGGCAGGGCTGAGTTTTCAACCCAGAGACTGCTGGCCTGAAATCCTGTGCCTTCTACCTTGGCACAGTGGCATACACTACGATTATTTTTTCAGCACTAAGCCCACCTAGGCAGTTTGCAACATTACTACCACTTCTCAGGTAACAAATCACAACACTAAAAGAAATAACTACTATAAGAGCTAAAGAGCTCAATGTGTTTCGTTTAACCTTCACAACAATTCTCTAAGAAAGGAATTATGTCCATGTCCACTTTGGAGATGCGGAGACTGAGGCTTAGAGAGGGGAGGTAACTTGTCCTGGTCTTTCATGGTAGAATGGTACCTGTAAGGTCTGCAGTGGGGTGGGTGGAGAAAGGATGAGAAGGTGTCTGTCAGGGTCAGAGCAGGGAGGTCACTGAGGAGAGAGAGCATCCCAGAGCTTCTGCTGAAGAGGTGTAGCAACTTTCTATGATGCCAGAAGAACAGGCCTTCCAGAGGCAGTCATTCTGTCCACTGGGTAAGACTTGGCTGCCATATTTTTTCCCCATGACTCCACCCTTAAGCAATACCTGATTGGATCCCAAGTGACATATAACCCATCTCATCCAATAAGATTCTTTCTCTCAAGAACCTGAACAGAGAGACACCAAGCCTGGTGCCTGTTGAGTGTTGAGTCTGGCCAATGGCAAAGTGCCCAAGGAGGTCCCTGGAGCTGCCCCATTTTCCAATTTTCCTGAGGCTGGGCTGTCTGCTTTTTTTGGAGTCCACGAGACACACTCATTTAGCTCACATTGGCCCTCTACTTGCAGCCAAATGCATCTTAGTCAACAACCACCGCCTCAAGATGCTTGATATTATGCACCCACCATGTTTACATCTGAATCTTTCCATGTATCACCAAGGTATTATCTCATTTTACAGATGAAAAACAATGTAAGTCATTCAAGCTGAGACAGAAATCAAGATGTATTTGACTTCGAGAAGTGCGTATTTCCACCTCTGGGCTGCTTGGGGGGCCATCCTTGGGCATGGCGATATCACATTTATTCCCAGCATCTCACTTCAACTTGCAGCTTTCTCTGGTCTGTGGCAGGCACTTGATCGCTCTAGATGCTGCTCACAGGGTCTCACCCTTAATCCAGGGTAGGGGAGCTAAAGAGTACCCATGCCTCCCCTAGTATCTCTGTGATGGTCAGTCTTTGGTGTCAACTGGGCTAGGAGACAGCCTCCAGTTACTCAATCAGACACTCATCTAGGCTTTGTTGCGAGGGTGTTTTGTAGATGTGATTACAGTTCATAATCAATTGACGTAAGTCGAGGAGATGGTCCTAGATAATCAGGGCCTGGTGCAATAAGGTGAAAGGACTTAAGAGCTGAGCTGAGCACAGCCTCAGCCTCTGCCTGCCGGAGAATCCCAGCCCCCTTTCTGACAGCCTGCCTTGTGGATTTTAGACCCGCTGAGGATTTCAGACCCACCTCACCAGCCCCACCATTGCTAAGCCAATTCCTTGAAGCAAATCTGTTACTATGTATCTCCTATTGGTTTTGTTTCTCTGGTTGAGCAAATCTGTTACTATGTATCTCCTATTGGTTTTGTTTCTCTGGTTGAGCAAATCTGTTACTATGTATCTCCTATTGGTTTGTTTCTCTGGTTTGTTTCTCTGACTGGTACCCCCTCCTTACAGGGTCCCCGTAACCCACAGGTGAGGACCCCATCTTTGCCATGGCCTTCACCCACCTCCCCAGTTTGGTCCTCATGACCCTGACTCATCACACTCTCTTAGGCCCCAGACTCAGCCTCATGTCCCTGGCACGCAGGACTGCATAAAATACGTGCATGAATGCAGGCCTGAGCGTCAGGGTCCTGGTTTTGCAGATGGGCTATTCTGGGGCAGAATCAGCTTCCCAGGGTCACCCTGAAGGACAGTTTCCTTTATCAGTTCTCTACACATGGGCTCTTCCTCTTTGCAGTGGCTCCGTCTGCAAAAGACGACTTCCCTGGCCTCCCTGCCTGGCTTTGGGCACCATTACTAGGATCCTGCATGACCTTTAAGATTAAAACTAAATATTCTGATCTCTCCCCAGACAGGTATTCGGTGCTGGAAATGGCATTTTGCAGGGACTACGTTGAGTCACAAACTCTAAATATCAGCCTCATTACATTCTGACGTGTGGCAGCCAATCTGAGCAGAGGCTGCACGGAGCACTTCAGGGCTGGGCACCCCGAGGGCAGCGATTTTCTCTTTTTCCACACTGGCTCCAGTGGGCATCTTACCTGAGTCCTTTGAGAAGCGACTGTCAAGGGAAATGAGGGCCTAGTCCTTGGTGTTGCCTCTGTCTGTCGGGACTACCATGGAGAAAAGGGTTATCAACAAACAAAGGTTAGCGGGACTGTGGGGAGAAATTAGCCCTCCCCAGATGCTGCCAGGCCTGCTGAGTAATCTGTAATGAAAACATCTGCAGTGAGGTCGGGGGATGCCTCTACGCTGGAATTCTTCCAGCAACTCAGGGAAATCACAAGTGGCCTTGATCAGGAAACATACTCAGAGTTCCTAAATCTGGAGGCCTCTGATGAAAGGGAAAACCTCATTAGATAATTGTTTCCATAGAAACCTAGGTATACGTTTGATTGCTTTTGTAAGCCTCTCCAATTACTCAAATGAGGGAGCACACTTGAAACGCTGTCCAGGTTTGCATGAAAGGTGCGTCTTAATAAGGACCTCAGAGACCACTGTGAGCAGTTGCTCATGCATAGGTAAATCCATTTGCCTAGAGAGAGTGGATGTCCCACCCTCGGCCTCAGAAACAACTGCTAGTTCCCACTCATGACAATTTTGGTGATAATAATAGCAAACACATTGCTAGTTGTAGTGCTCTAGTGGTGTGTGTCTGTAGTCCCAGTGACTGGGGAGGCTGAGGCGGGAGGATTGTTTGAGCCCAGAAGTTTAAGCCTGCAGTGAGCTCTGATGGCACCATTGCACTCCAACCTGCATGATAGAGAAAGGTCTTGTCTCAATAATAACAACAATAATAGCAAACACATTGCTAGTTGTAGTGCTCTAGTGGTGTGTGTCTGTAGTCCCAGTGACTGGGGAGGCTGAGGCGGGAGGATTGTTTGAGCCCAGAAGTTTAAGCCTGCAGTGAGCTCTGATGGCACCATTGCACTCCAACCTGCATGATAGAGAAAGGTCTTGTCTCAATAATAACAACAATAATAGCAAACACATACACAGCATCCTTCATATGTGCCAGACAAGGTTGTAAGTCCTTTACAAAAGGCTCCATTCTTATGCCCATTTTACAGATGAGGACCCTGAGGCTCAGAGACATGTTGGGACTTGCCCAAAGACACAGAACTAGAAGTGGTGAAGTGATAACTGGATGCACTGGTCAGGGGGTTCAGGCCATATGTGAACTACCCATTATTGAAGATTTATTACTGGGGACTGAAGTAACATCCGTTTAAAAATAACAACAGTTTCCCTTTATCAAGCACATTTATGTGCCAGGGATTGTGCTGTTTTCTGCGTGTCATTTTCTCATGAATTCTCCACACACTGTGAGGTGAGGGCTATTATTATTCCTATCCTACAGATGAGAAAAGTGAGATTCAAAGAGATTGTCACTCGCCCTCTTGATGGGTTTTAAAGGTACGAACGAATAGAGGAGGAGCTGAACAGCCTCTAAGCTAAGAACACCTGACCTTGAACTTGCCGAGGACTGAGAAGCCCTCCTCCTGTTGTGTGCACCCCTCGGTTTTCAGCATCTTCATTTACTCTGATAAATTAGACCAGATTACAGTTGTTCAGTTTATATTCAGACCCTGCATTTGTCAAGACTGCCAAAGCACATGTGCTTCTTGTTGTAAATATCCCCTTCTGAAGCCGACCCTGTGCTTAGAAAACACAGTCATTCATTTAAAAATATGGCACCTCAAAAGTTTTAAAAATAGGGGCATGATTTCTCAGCACCTGAAACTGAGGATTGTGCCTTTTTTTTTCAGTAGGTCTCACTCTGTTGCCCAAGCTGGAGGGCAGTGGCATGCTCATGGCCACCGTATCTTCAACCTACTGGACTCAGGCAATCCTTCCACCTCAGCCTTCTAAGTAGCTGGAACCACAGGTGCGTGCCATCATGTCCAGCTAATTTTTAAATTTATTGTAAAGATGAGGTCTCACCAAGTTGCCCAGGCTGGTCTCGAAACCCTGGACTCAAGCAATCCTCTCTCCTCCACCTCCCAAAGTGCTAGGATTACAGGTGTAAGCCACCATGCCCAGCCGGTTTGTACCTTTTAATGTGTGTTATTTATACTAGACCTCCCATGGTGCTGTCCCCTCCCCACAACACCCTCTGGGCTCATGCCACTTAGGCTTCAGGGGATAGTTGGGCTTTCCAGGGTCTGGTCCTCTGAGTTTCTCCTCTCCTCCATTTCTAGGTCCCGATCAAAAACATCTCTGAACTTCAGAGTTTGATCGATTTATATCTCAGTCAACAGTCAAGTGCAGGACTCAATTCACTCCTGGCTGGGGGTCATCGTCACTGTCCCTACAATGTCAGAAGGAAAATCAGGCACAGTCATCCCCTGTGAGCTCCCACAGTGTGCCAGGCACCGTGCTAAACGCTGTGTATTTTTTATTTCATTTTGCTTATGTGTCGTTGGTGCCTAGGATAGCACTCTGTCTTCGTGGCTAATCGCCTAGGTCCCATGGAAGAGCTAAGACGTTTATTTATAGTGTCTTGCTTGATTTTCACACCAAACCTGTGGGGCAGGTTCTCATGACTATCTCTCTTTGACAGACAAAAAACCAGAGGCTCCAATAGGCTCCGAAACTTGCCAGGGGCGGGCAGGATTGTTTTCAGGCTAGTGAAGGAATAAACAAACCCACAGACCTGCGCATGCACACATTCCAGAATGGAGGAACACCACCAGCCTGCAAACTAAAGACGTCATGCGTGCGGGAGAGACGGGAAGGAGACAGACAGGCCAACCACAGCGGGTCTCTCTGAAGATCACGGGACATCTCAGCGGAGACTCCCAAGGACAAGGTGGGGGAATGGGGCCATGCAAATGGTCTAGATCAGGTCAACAATTCGAGGCAGAGGCGATGTCAAGTTTAAATGCCCTAACGAAGAGAAAAGTTTGGCTCAAAATTGGTTTTGATGCTCTAAAGCCTTTTTGCATTATGAAGCTCTCCCTGGAGACTCATACCACACCTGGGATACTATTAAGACCTACCTCATGGGTTTGTTGGGAGGAATTAATGAAATAAAGCTTGTCAAGCTCTTAGCAGTCAGCCTGATACAAATGGAATGTTACCTGTTATTGCAGAATCATCATAAACCCCAGGGACCCGGCAATTAGCATCAGCAATGAGAGACGCCACATATACCCATTGCCAGGACTGTGATATTTCTGAAAGAGGACTGTGATATTTCTGAAGATTTCTGCGTGAAGTCTGCCCATCACGTCACTCTGGGAGAGGTCACTGGTGCCAAAAAAAGAAAGTTGAACGAATTCTCAGTTGAAGGATCAGGCTGTTCAGAATACACAGCACCTTAATCCCAGGAAAAAAATAACAAAACCAGACCCTTCCCAGGAACTGTTCCGAGAAGGGAGCCTGTCAACAGGAAATTACCAAAGTGCACAACAGATAATCAATAGTCATCAGCCCAGGAAATCAAAAAGAAAGCAATTGCCCTGCAGACACACATCTTGTTTGCTGAGTATTTCCGCGAGTGAGTTGGGGGCCAACTCCAGTCCATCATGGTTCTTGAATTCAGAGGTAAATATAGTCAGAAGATTCCCACAGCAAGGGCAAGCCCTGTATGTCATCCAAGAGATCAGCATGTACAAAGGCCCTGGGAGCTTCTGATTCTACCCTCCAGCATCAAGGGCTAGGAGCCAGAAATCAGAAGGAAAGCCCCAAAGGGAAGCCAGAGGAGTCCACACTGCCTCCTAGCGGCAGGATGTGTGAAGGAGTCATACCTTCTGTGGCCTGCAAGAGGCCAGACTTGCTGGCTAAACTAATTGAGACTTTGAATGCAGTGGGTTGCGTTTCCAACAATGATTGCAATGGTGTTTCCCGACCCACGCGGTCTTTGTGGTGTGTGTGGCCTATGGAGAGGAGACCATTTCCCTGACCTTGGATTTGGGTGGGCCCTGTCTCTTGTTTCGGCCAGTAGAACATGGGGAGGTGACATTGGGTGACTTCTGGGGCTAAGCCTCAGAGATCTGCCACTTCCACCTTTGCCCCCGGAACACTCACTCCGGGAATTCACCACCACGAAGAAGGATCCCAAGGTAAAAAAGAAGCCCAAAGTAGTCACTCTCTGCATGTGGCAGAGAGGAAGAGCCAGGTCCCAGACTCCTGGTGTTCCCACCCATGTGCCAGACCCGTGAGTAACCCCATGAGAGGTCCTGCCGATGCCATGTGGAGAGAAAAGCCCTGCCCAGGTGTGTCGGGATCCCTGGCCTACAGAACTATGAACAAATAAAATGGTGGTTGTCTTAAGCCACTGGGCTAGGGTTAGGGAGTAGGAGTTAGGGTTAAGTTCAGTGTTAAAAGTCAGGGCTAGGGCTAGGGCTAGGATAAGGGTTAGGACTAAGGCCAGGGCTAGGGCTAGTTTCGGGTTAGGTTTCGGGTTAGAGTTAGGTCTATTGTTAGTGCTAGGGTTAGGGTTACAGTAGTTACCAGGTTGATTGTTATGCAGGAAAAGAGAATGGAAACATCAGATAATCAGTCCCTACATGTGTGTTGGCCTTGGGACCTTGAGGAGATGAGGAATTGTGACCTAAGAGGGAGGGGGCGTTAGTATTGAAAATAAAAATAAAACCCTAGGCCCCTCACCTGACCAGACAGATTCCCTCTTGGCCAAGAGGACCCTAGAGAAAACTTAAAAACTGAGTTCCTGGCCACGACAGGATGGGAAGGTGGACATACCTTGTAATATCCCTTCCCTCTCTAATTACCATTAGACTTTCTTTCCTAAGGGTTAAACCCACCAGCATTTTGAAAGTGTTGCCAGACTCCCCTCCCTGTTTGCCATTTCAACGTGACCACTGACCACCATTCCTTTCTGATAAGAGACCACTGACCGTGGACTGGTTCTGACCAGTTTACAGAGGCTGTACTCAGGATGCCTCTGTGTCCTCTGTTTCACCTCTTGAAACATAAAACCTGATTTTCTTTTTGAGTTGGAGTCCCACTCTGTCACCCAGGCTGGAGTGCAGTGGCACGCTCCCAGCCACTGCAGCCTCCACCTGCTGGGTTCAGGCTATCCTTCCGCCTCAGCCTTCCAAGTGGCTGGAACTACAGATGCGTACCACCACGCCCAGCTAATTTTTTTGATTTATTGTAGAGACGAGGTCTCACCAAGTTGCCCGGGCTGGTATCAAACCCTTCAGCTCAGGTAATCCTCTCACCTTGGCCTCCCCAAGTGCTGGGATTACGGGCTTGAGCCACCGTGCCTGGCAAAACCTAATTTTACTGTATTTAAATATTACATCTCCACGCTGAGGTTAACATGGGAATGTATGTAACATGCATATTTGCTTATTATGTCTGGGGGTGGCCCCTTTGTGAATATTCATAGCTCCTCCTATAACCTGTTGAGTATGTGTACTTAGACAAACTGTTCAACCTACATTTCTGCCTCATCCTTCCTTCTTTGGAGCGCCTACTTTCAGTTTCTGTTGGAGGTTATGGTTCCCAGCCTGTGGGGCGGCCAGTCAAGTATGGACCCTCCACCCCAAGTCGATGAACCTCGTGGTTCTCTGCTTGATAGTACTGAGCCTTGCTTTCAGCAGTACACTCGGGGGACTTTCTCCCACAAGTTCCTCTGGGCTCAAGACGGCCTGGAAGTTACGTGAGCAGTGTGTGGTTGGCTAAAATCACATCGTCACTCACAAGGGTCTCAACCAAACTTGGGCGTTCTAGGTACTTCAAGATGGAGGCCACCACCCGAGGACTGACTTTTTTTTTTTTTAGTTGGAGTCTCACTCTGTCACCCAGGCTGCAGTGCAGTGGCACGATCACGACTCACTGCAGCGTTGACCTCCTGGGTTCAGGCAATCTTCCTGTCTCCGCCTCCCAAGTAGCTGGAACTACAGGTGCGTGCCTGCTATCATGCTTGGTTAAAGTTTCTGGATTTTCTGTAGAGATTCAGTCTCGCTATGTTGTCCAGGCTGATCTTGAACTCCTGGGTTCAAGCAATCCTGCCTCAGCCTCCTAGAGTGCTGGGATTATAGGCATGAGCCACTACACTTGGCCTAAACACCTGTTTTCTAATCCTATTTTTTTTTTTTTTTTTGAATCAGAGTCCCACTCTGTCACCCAGGTTGGAGTGCAGTGGCACACTCACGGCTACCTCAGCATTGACCTGCTGGGCTCAGGTGATTCTTCTGCCTCAGCTTTCCAAGTAGCTGGAACTATAGGCATGCGCTACCACTCCTGGCTATTATTATAGAGATAAAGTCTCACCAAGTTGCCCAGGCTGGTCTTGAACCCCTGGGCTCAGGCAATGCCCTCACCTCAGCCTCCCAAAGTGCTGAGATGACAGGCTTGAGGCACCGTGACCGGCCTCTAATCCTCTTAACGAGTCTGTGGGGTTGGCATTATGATCCCATTTTAGAGAAGAGAAGTAAGAACAGATGCAAGTAAGCCACAAAGCCGGGCCCACAGAGCTGGAGTTCCACTTTCTGCCAGACTCTAATACTACTTTCACCACCCCACTGCCCCGCAAAATGCCTCTCAGGACCACAGGGTGAAAAGTAAAGAGAGAAGGAAGCCAGGGTTAGGGGAGACGCAAAAGCTGTTGGGACTGAAAAAAGCACATGGGTCTTGCTCTGGAACCTTGGTTGACTTAATGCAAAGTTGAAAATGGCGGTCAGGTGCGGTGGCTCATGCCTGTAAATCCCGGCATTTTGCGAGGCCGAAGTGGGAGGATGACTTGAGCCCAGGAGTTCGAGACCAGCCTGGACAGCATGGCAAAACCTCATTTCTACAAAAAATAAAAAAAATTAGCCGGGCATGGTGATACACACCTATAGTCCCAGCTACTCAGGAGGCTGAGGCAGGAGGATTGCCTGAAGCCAGGAGGCAGGAGAACTGTCTGAACCCAGTGGTGAGTAGTGATCGTGCCAGCTGGGAGACAGAGGGATGCCTGGACTCAAAAAAAAAAAAAAAAATGAGCACGGCTGTAGCACAGGTGACCGGCACAGAAAGGCGTTCTTGTTGGCAGGAGGACAGGCTGGAGGCTTTTGGAAGTGAGGACCACTTTCTCACAATGAATGCTGACAATTCTTCAAGCCCCCCTTGGCAACATCAGTCCTGGAAATGTGGTGTTTTCCTTGGAGATGTGGAGACGAGGCCAGACCTGCGCTGGGCTGGCTGCAACTCCCGGGGAAGCCAGGATCATTCGAGATGACCCCGGGGAAGCCCACCTCTCAGGGGCAGTATGACCAGGCTAAGCAATGCCAACAGGCAACTGGCCGCCCAGAAGAGCCAGCTACGGTGACGGCAGCATGTCGGCAAGGAGAGGACGAAGGAGGACCAGGGGACCCCATTTCCATCCCTCCCCCTATGGCCTCGTAAAGTCAACATCAGTTTGTTGCTGTCCCAGATCAGGACACTGAGGCTGTTTTGCCTCCCAGGGACCAAGCTGGAACGGGTCTTCCTCCCTTCAGATGTTTATATTTGACACCTTAGTGGAAGGGAGACCCCGGGGAGGGGAGGGCTTTGTTGAAAGACGTCACAAGCAAGGGCGTCGTGCGTGGGTGAGGTGGGAGGTGTCCTCCCAAGCCACTTATGTGCACCACTATCCCCACGTAGCCCAGCCCATGACCAGTGGGATCTCAGTCTCAGCTCTCTTCCAGAAACATTAGGCTGTCTCTGTCCCGAGGAAGATTCAGACAAGAGCAGGCGGGGCAGGTCCCTCTTGTCATTTCAAGCGTCTTCCGCATGCAGAAGAGGGGAACCTCATCTCTCCAGCCAGACGCTGCCTTAGCCTGGACCAGGGCTGCCCATGACCCTCAGAGGTGTGTTTCCTCAGAGCCCAGATGTGGCCGCCCGTGGGCATTTCATCCTCCTGGCGAGGGGGACTAAGGCAGAGAGATGACCCCATGGGCAGAACTGCCTGGGCCCCTCAGACCCTGAGTAGGGAAAAGCCAACGTGCAGAAGCCAATGAGGAGTGCCCCGAATGGAGATTCTGGGGGAACATTGGCAGCCTTCTCTTTCTTGGTAGAGAAAGGCTCCCAGCTGAGGCACATGGCCTGCAAAGCTGGGTCTAGAGATTCTGAAAGTCAAGCTGGTGTTAGACATGGCAGGGCCTCTCAGGTGCCCTCTTGACTCCACTGGAGCAGCCCAGGCATCCCAGGACTTCAGGTGTCATCTGAGTCAGGAGCTCTCCATGTCTCTGCAGGGAGATCAAGTGGTCAGATAGGTCAAGGGCCCTGTGGTCCTCTGTCACCATTCAGTCAACGAACCCTCAGCACAAGCTTGCTTAACCTACTAGTGGCCAGAGGAGTCTTATTTATTCATTTTATTTATTTATTTTTATTTTTTTGAGTGGGAGTCTCACTCCGTCATCCAGACTGGAGTGCAGTGGCCGCTCCCGGCCACCGCAGCCTCGACCCGCTGGGCTCCGGCGATCCTTCTGCCTCAGACTTCCAAGTAGCTGGAATTACAGGCGCGCGCGCTACCATGCCCGGCTAAATTTTGATTTATTGTAGAGATGAGGTCTTGCCAAGTTGCCCAGGTGGGTCTCGAACCTGTGGGCTCAGGCAATCCACTCACCTCACCCTTATTATTTATTCATTTTAATGTAGAGTCATTCCTTTTTTTATCTTTTAAATTTGTTTTTTATTTTTTTAGAGACAGGGTGTCATGCCATTGCCCAGGCTGGAGTGTAGTAGCATGATCATGGCTCACTGCAGCCTCGACCTTCTGCCTCAGTTTCCCGAGTAACTGGGACTATGGGTATGTACCACCATGCCCGGCTAATTTTTAAATTTTCTGTAGAGATGGGGTTTCACTATGTTGTCCAGGCTGGGCTTGAACTCCCTCCCTCCCTCCCTTCCTCTTTCCTTCCCTCCTTCCTTCCTTCTTCTCTTTTTCTTTTTTTGTCAGGGTCTCACTCTGTTGCCCAGGCTGGAGTTCAGTGGCACAATCACAGCTCCCCACAGCCTCAACCTCCTGGGCAGAGGCGATCCTTATGCCTTAGCCTCCTGAGGAGCTGGGACCAGAAATGCACCACCATGCTTGACTAATTTTTTAAATTTATTTTTTGTAGCGACGAGGTCTCACTATGTTGCCCAGGCTGGGCTCGAACTCCTGGGCTCAAGCAGTCCTCGGCCTCCCAAAGTGCTGAGATGACAGGCGAGAGCCACCATGCCTGGCTTCCATATTTGCTTTGAAGACTAGAATGATCTCACGGCCCTGGTCTCGCTTCTCCTCGGAACCTTCTCTTGCAGGAGTCCGGGGCTGTATCTTTATCCCCTTACCAGGCAGTCTGAAACCTCCTTGCTTCCTCAGGCCTTCCTTCTCTGCTGTAGCACATTGCTGTTCGTGTGGCCGTGGTCTCGGTGAGACCTTCCGGGCGGGATTCCAGCGCCCCGGGCTCCCTCTTCCTGAGGCAGGAAGGGTGAGGCCAGGGGAGTGGGCAGGCGCCCAGAATTTGAGAAGATCCCGTCATCTGGGCTCATTCAGACACGGAGAACGCCTGCACAGCATGTGGCTTCCGATGCCCACAAGGCTCCTTCCTCCCTCTCCCGCTCTTCCTTGGTGTTTTCTAGCCTCAGAGCTAATTCCTGCCTCTCTCTGGAGAAAGACAACTGTTTCCGTTTAGTCATTCCTGAAAGACCAAAAATGCACACCTCTCTCACCAACTGGGTCAGGAGCCCAGTTCTTTTTTAAGGCCTAACTACTTTGAAAATTCAATTTCCTAACTTTGACCACTTTTTGTCTGATGGTGGTGGAGAATTATAACCGGAACTTTGGAGTTTCTTTTGCTGGCTTCTAAACTCCAAACTCAATCAGTTCCTTCCTCCCAGCTCTCCCCTCCCCTGCACCCCGCCAGGGCTGCTGTGTCGTATAGCTCCAGGGAAGACATTCACAC
This sequence comes from Carlito syrichta, assembly GCF_000164805.1. Lineage (NCBI taxonomy): Eukaryota > Metazoa > Chordata > Mammalia > Primates > Tarsiidae > Carlito > Carlito syrichta. Next base: position 389,159 of record NW_007232371.1, read on the forward strand.
TGTAGTCTAAGTGATGGCACTTCAGAGAGTTGTGCAGCTATAGGACCACCCGTGTTCCCTCTCTCAGCAAATGGTACCCCCTCCTTATGACTTCCCACAGTTAATCAACAACCAGCTTCCCTGATTCTACCTGTTACTATTTCCTACATCCTTGGCATTATCTCTATCTCTGTTGCCCCATCCAAGTCCAAGTGACCACCCTACCTCTAGCCTGGACACACATTAACTTCAAAAGGAATCCTCCCCTCCCTGGCTTTGTCGCATCAATTCTCCACACGCCCAGGCCCCATTCCTGTTTAAACCCTTTTGTTGCCTCCTCTTCCACTTAGGCTGAAGTCCAGGCTTTCCTCACGGCCTCCTGCGGGGTTGCCTCCTGCCATCTCTACCTTTACCCACTCTACTCTTTCTCGTAATCTCTTGGTTCTCTCTGCCTCCCTGGACTTTTCTCTATGGCCCAAGTTCTCTCTGTACCAGGACCTTTGCACATCCTGTTCCTGCTGCCTTCTACTTCCACAGTTCCCTTAACCTCTTCAGAGGGGCCGCCCCAAGCCCTAGGCTGAGTGACACTCGACGCTTATGATCCACACTCAGCACACATGGTGGTTCTGTCTTCAGCATCTACCCAGCCCATCGTGCTGTTAGCAATGGACAAGTCTGAAATTGACCCCTGGAATCCCACTGCCAGCCCACTTTGGATGGTCACTAATGGTTCATTTACATTCACTGAATGAATGAACAAACAAAGGACCTGAATTAGTTCCTGTTCTTACTTAAACACTAGTCAAAAACCTACCCTTGGTGAGACATTAGGGTCCTGAAAGGGCAAAAACTTGACCAAAGGTTGGGCAATCCCAGTACTTTGGGAGGCTGAGGCAGGAGGATTACTTAATCCCACGAATTTGAGATCTGTCTGGGCAATGTAGGGAGACCTAGTCTCTACAAAAAATAAAAAAAATTTGCCTGATGTGGTGGCATGCGCCTGTAGTCTCAGCTACTCAAGAGGCTGAGATGGGAGGATCGCTTGAGCCCAGGAAGTCAAGGCTATAGTGAGCCGGGATCACGCCGCTGCCCTCCAGACTGGACAGCAGAGTGAGACCCTGTGTCAAAAAAAGAAAAAAAAGCTAACCAAGATGCAGTTCTCACATTCAGGGCACTTTCCAAACCTCCTCAAGTTGGGTCCCCTGGTTCTACTGTTCGGATAGCGGGACACTGATGACCCCAGCCCAAGCAAAACCCAACTGCAGCCACCCAGCCACACTTATCAGAGCGGGGGCCTGAGAACAGGATCAACGCAAAGGCGTTTTGCTTCCTGTGGTCGGCGATGGCACGGCTGGCTCGTACCGCTGCTAACAGGCAGCAAGGGAGCTCTGAAGGGCTGAGCCTTCACACGGATTCTGTGCTTCATCATTCATTCATTCGTGAACTCAGGAGCTTTTATGGGAAGTCAACTCATGGTGAAGGATTCTGCAAGGCTCCAGGGAGGCGGTGGCTGCACATGGCCAACTTCAACCCAATGTGGTGGTACCTGATGACAATTCTGAAGGAGTCGCCAATGAGTAAAAAATTGGGAGAGATCACGCAGCCTGACTCCCTAGCTTCTCTTGAAAAGCAAAGAGTTTGGCCACGCTGGGGCTGCCATCCCACAGAGCTGCCACTGGTTGGGAGGGGGTGGAGACTGCTTCCTTCGATGGATCATGCTCTGTCTTCCCAGTCATTGTTCCCAAAAGGATGCACTGGCTTACAGGCCCTGCCAGGTTTCCATGGGCATCGGAGTTGCATTTTGGGATTATTGACGGGTCAATGAGAGATGGTTATTACCCTCGAGGCTCTCGTAGGGAACACTCAAACTGTGGCCCTCACTCCAGGAAGGGATCACAGGAAAAACAGGGAGGGCTGGAAGGCCTTGGAGAGTGGTGGCCATTTGAAATCTTGTGTTTATTTGAATCTCACATGTCTTGCATTTGATTGCAGGGACCCAGGCTTAGGCAACACTTCGATAAGCTGACAGTGCTAATGTCACCATGAGGTCTTGCTGGTGAAACTCCTTAAGCCTCTGTGTCCACGCATGTCACCAGGGGGAGGGGGTGGGAGGGGAAGGGGAGAGGCGATCCTCCCTCCACAGACAACAACGAGAAGTTGTTGCAAAGTTATGTTGCCTCTGCCTATGAGATGCCCAGCTTACAAGAAGCATTCCACAATATTAGTCGTATTAGAATTTTCACAAATTCCTCCCTAACAAATAATTGTGTCTCAAAATAGCAGTATAAACAGAACCCTCATTCCCAGATCTTTTTTCTATATTGCTTTTTTTCCCACTGATTATAACAGGAATCCATGATCCTTACAACAATGCTCACATGGAGAAATTCATTCCATAACAAGAGCTGATTCTTGGAATTTCTAATTGTTTTTTTTTTCTCTTGGATCATTAAGAAATACTTAATCTCAGTCAGGTGTGGTGGCTCATGCCTGTAATTCCAGTGCTTTGGGAGGCCAAGGAGAGAGGATTGACTGAGCCCCAGGGGCTTGAGACCAGCCCGGGGAACTTGGTGAGAGCTCGTCTCTACAAGAAATAAAAAAATTAGCCGGCATGGTGGTGCACGCCTGTGGTTCCAGCTACTTGGAAGGTTGAGGGGGAAAGTTCACCAGAGTCCAGCAGGTCGTGGCTGTGGTGGCCGTGAGTGTGCCACTACACTTCAGCCTGGGTGACAGGGTGACACTCCAACTAAAAAAATCAGAAAAAGAAATACTTAAATCTCGATGGTGATACATATGTGCATTAAGACCAAACGAAGGCGGTGACACACAGCTGGTCCTCCTGTGTCTGAACTGGCCCTTGGGTGGGATAAAAGGCTTGGAAAGAGCCAGGTTCAGTGGCTCAGCCTGTAATCCCATGCTTTGGGAGGCTGAGGTGAGTGGACTGCCTGAGCCCGTGGGTTCGAGACCTGCCTGGTCAACTTGGTGAGACCTCATCTCTACCATAAATCAAACAATTAGCCGGGTGTGGTAACGCGCGCCTGTAGTTCCAGCTACTTGGAAGGCTAAGGCAGAAGGATGGCCAGAGCCCAGCAGGTCGAGGCTGCGGTGGCCGGGAGCGGCCACTGCACTCCAGTCTGGGATACAGAGTGAGACTCCAACTCAAAAAAAAAAAAAAAAAAAAAAGGCTTAGAAAGGAAACCTGAGTTTTATAGGCACCCATGTCACATTCCCTGGGATGAAAGTGACATTTATTTTCCCCTGGTCTCTTGCCCCAGCACCACGTTCCACATTCTGGCAGCTCAAGGTCCGGTTTTCAGGTGATCACTCTCAGACATCAATCCTTGAGGCTTTTTTTTTTTTTGAGTTGAAATCTCACTCTGTCGCCCAGACTGGAGTGCAGTGGCCGCTCCCGGCCACCGCAGCCTCGACTTGCTGGGCTCCGGCGAACCTTCCGCCTCAGCCTTCCAAGTAGCTGAAACTACAGGTGCGCGCTACCACGCCCGGCTAATTTTTTTTTATTTCTTGTAGAGATGAGGTCTCACCAAGTTGCCCAGGCGGGTCTCGAACCGGCGGGCTCAGGCAATCCACTCACTTCAGCCTCCCAAAGGCACAGGATTACAGGCTGAGCCACTGAGCCTGGCTGAGGCTTTTTCAATGTCAGCCAAGTGGCACCTACTCCTGTCACCTGGTGTCCACTGAGGCTGCAGAGACCAAACTAAGAGAGGTCCATGGATAGGACACCCCTCCGCCAAAGGTCCATCCAAAAATGCATTTTCCTGTGGTGTCTGACTGCTAGAAGACTCTCTTCCAAGATGGCTTCCAAGGAAGAACAGGCTTTCCGGTACAGCTCTGTGACCTAGGGATGGTATTTTGACTTTGCACGGAGTCAGAATGCACGGAGTCAGAATACGAAGTTAATACTTTACTGTGTCCTTGCAATGGGATAAGCACCCAGTGCCCTAGGGCTTTGTCTATCGGCTAAATGAAATCCCCTGGGAAATAAGAGCTTGGCGTTTTCCTACCCTGTGGGATTCAAAGCTATCTCTTTTGGTTCCTCTGGTTCTGTTGGTTTCGGCCTTGCAGATAAAGCTGTCACGGGCCTATTGTTCTGCAGCTGTGGGTTTGCTTGGGCACCCCTCCCACTCCCAGCCATCAGATCAAGTGAAAAGTAGAAGGGACTCCAATAAATGGTGGGAATTTCCAACTGTGGAGAGATAAGAGGACCCCATTGTCAGGCAAATCATGCCAAGCCACCCCCAGTCCTAACCTCCCCACCAGAGGACAAGGATTGACGACTCAGAAAGTGCTCCCACGTCCCGCTGGTCAGGACCCAGAATTCCTTCTCATGGGAGATTTGGCACCAAGGCAGATCTTCAGGGAAAAAAACCTCTGACATCCACTGCCCCCCCAGCCTGTCTCCCATAGTTCCTTTATTTCCTAGACCTTGTCTGTTTCTCCGTTATAGCAGTAACTGCTCGAATCATAGGTAAAGTTTCCCGAGCATTTACTACATGTGAGCACCTGGGACAAGCACAGATAAAATCTCATCTAGTCTTGATGATGATTCTAAGAGGAACCATAGGTACCTCCAGGTTCCAACGAAGAGACTGAGGTTCAGGGTGGTTAGAGGCAATGGTGCACCATCTACCATGCCACGCTGCCTCCTATTGGGAGGTGAGTGCTTGTCTTTGCTGATGTCATTGGACTGCATCTCCATGAGGCAAAGGTCTGGTGCTCAGCACTGCTGTCTTCCCCTATGCTGCTCCGGTGTGTGTTGGGTGCTCAGAAAACATGCTGAAACAGATCAGCCAAGGATGCAGCACGGAGGCGATGTCCCCTAGCTTCCCAGGGCTCCTTTCTGTGATCCCAGGGCACCAGGTGACACGTTGTTATTATAGGTGCTATCATCTACTAGGGTGATACACCATTCTTTCTTTCCTCCTCTCTTCCTCCCTTCCTCCCTCTCTTTTATTTTTATTTTTGACCACAATCTCTCAAAGCCTTGAGGCCTTCCCTCGTCTTTATCTTTTACCTTGAAGGACTGTCACTGGGGGCAGAGGGGACGGGTATGCCTCATCTCACAGGCACCGGCTTCCCGGAGGCTCATGGCGGAGGTCTGTGAGACCTCAGATTGCTCAGGGAGTTGGAGGCCCCTGTCATATAGAATACCCACTGTGGATGTCACAGCACTGCCACGCTGAGCAGCTCCGGGGAAATGTCGTCTTATTCATGGCTCCCCCAGCCTCACGAGGGCAGCAGCCCTGAATGCCGCCAGGAAATGAGGAAGAGGCGCTAAATCCACTTTGTCTTTCCTGCGAGCTCCACGCCAGTCCCTTGAAGTTCGACCATCTTATATCAGTGCTGGAGGCCCCCAGGACTCAGGGCTGGGCGCCTTTAGAGAGCAGCCATCCTTGGTTAGAGGCATGCAGGATGGGCAGTGTCAGGGAGGTGGGGGGCCTCAGCCCAAGAAGACCCTCACTCATGCAGGGAGCCAGCAGCTCAAAATGACCTTGGGAGCCTCTGAAGACCTGGGAGGAGCACAGGCAAGGGCAGACATGTCTGAAGGCAGAGGGATACTTCACTCATTCATTTATTCAACTCCTATCGATTGCCTGGCCGAGTGCCGGGCACTGTTTCCTGTGCTGCGGACACAGCCGAGAGCCAAACAAGGTCCTGACTCCCGCCAGGCCGGCAGCCGGCACTGCGGTGTGAAAGTGTGAACCTCCATGTCTGACCCAAGGACACCATGATACTCTTTCAACAAGTTTGCTCTGCTTTAATTGGACCTGTCTCTCATCATGCAGTAGACACTGACTGGGTGCGCACTCCGTGACTCCAGCAGAACTGGGCATCAACATTCATATTATCTACAGAAGATAAGAATATTGACGCATGTTAACAGGTTAGTGACATCACATTTCCCATGGGCGGAAGATGCCTGTATCTGCAGTGCTGACCACGGGCTGGGGCGAGAGGGGCTTTCTTGGGGAGCCCCTGACTCAGTTCTGGGTGAGTACTGACGCGTTCGGGAAAGTAAGGCCCATTCCAAATGGCCCCACTCCCAGGAGAGAGGACAACAATCCGTTAGGCTTTGGAATCTACAGAATAGAAGGTCTCTGGATCAGAGGAGAGATCAGTCATTCCTCACAGAGCATCTTAGCAGCACCAGTGTTCCAGACCCACGGGGCAAGGACACGCAGGCCAGAGGTCACGGCCAGAGCGATAGCTGCACCACAAAACAGGAGTTCCCGGATGGTGAGACTTGAAGCTTCTAGAGGGTGGCTGCATCCCTGTCCTTCTCCCCTTCCCCATTCTCTCAGGAAAACAAAGTCTCCCTGGGGTGGGAAAGGGCAAGTCCTTTGGTTTTTATTGTCCTTGGAATGTAAACAATGTCTCCAGGGCCAACACATCTCTACATCCCTTCGGAGCAATACCCAATCCCCAGCTTTCAAAGTGTGTCTGGCACTCAGCTATCCTGCAGCTCAGCTCGCCTGCACACAGACGTATGAAAATACTCATGACCCAGCACAATCCTCATGGCAGTGCTTCTTAAGTGCACGCATGTGTACAAACTCATGTCATCTGTCCTGTTTTACAGATGTGGTCACTGAGGCCCAGCGGATTTTAGAAAGTTCGTGAAAGCCACACCCTCAGGGAGCAGTAGATTTGGCGTCAACCCAGATCTCCTGATTCCAGAGCCCTTTCTTGTCACCACTGCGTGGCTTTGGGGATTTGGCAGGGAAGGGAGGCCAGTTTTCGGGAGGAGGATCTCAGAGAGGGTCTACACACAGCATCCGCACAGAGCGGGTGGGTAGAAGGCCCCGGTCCCGGCCTCTTGGAAAGATGCCATTGCGTTTCTCATCTGTGCAAGACAAGTCAGAGCTCTTGTGTCTGTGGCTTTTTAATCTTGGGGGGGAAATGATGCGACCTTATCGCAAGCCTCCTAATGTCCCTAAAGCCAGTATACGACATGGTTGTGACATGTGGGTCAAGAAACACAATGGGTGGTTCCCACCCTCCTCACCCCAAAGCACCCACCTGTCATCTTTCTCCAATGGACTCCCAGCTCTGAGACCATTGTGTTAACTAAACATCCAGTCTGTTACATAATAACACGTTTCCTCAGTTTCAGTCAGTCAAGACAACTCTGTCTACAGGTAACACAACGGGGTGAGGGCGAGGTGAAAGGACTTTGGATTTAGAACTGGATTTGAAGAGACTTTGGTCTAGTTATTCTTTTCTCACCTGTGCTGCCCTCTTCCTCAATTTCCTTGTCTGTAGAATGGGGATACTGACAGTGCCCACCTCTCACCTGCTGGGAAAGTTCAATGAGATGCTTGCTGTAAAGAGCTCAGTTCTGGCTTTCAAGACGTGTCAGGTGTGTCAAGTGGGAAATGCCAGGCAAGAGTAGATCTTATTTTCATGGGGGGGGGGGTCAGTCCACAGAGGCCTGTGAAATCTGAAAGTGAACCGGCCACAAAACTATAGATGAGTGACTTTAGGAATTGGGGAACCCTCCAAACTTGAGACGAGGTGGCCTGGGGGTAATCTCAGAAGGTACATAAAGGTGAGGAATGTGGTGTAACTACTCCAAGCCTCAGTTTCCTCATCTGTAGAGTGGGGATGCAAAGGGCATGTGCCTTCCAAGATTTGTGGAAGTCACACAAGGACCGTGCTGACCTGGCAACTGACCTATAAGCCACCTGAAGGTGCCCGCCCTCACCTCTTCCCTGACTTTGCGGCATGGAGGTTGCTTTTTTGCAAGGCCTCAGGCCTTGGCCTTACTGCAAGCCTCCAAATGTCCCTAATGCCATTATATGGCATGGTTGTGACACATCAGTCAAAAGGCATGATGGGTGGTTTCCACTCTCCTCACCCCAAGCACCCATCTGTCTTCTTTCTCCAATGGACTCCCAACTCTGAGACCGTTGTGTTAACTAAACAACCAGTTCAGCCTTGTTAGAGGCATGCGGTGTGGGAGGTGTTGGGGAGGTGGGCGGCCCAGTCCAAGAAGACCCTCACTCATGCAGGCCTTTTCCCAGTCTCTGGGGTGGGCTCAGTCAGGGCCAGGGTAGGCAGGAGGCCAACAGGTCTCGCCAAAATGATAGCGCAACTGGGAGCTGGCGTTTAGCTGCCAGCATCTGTGTCCCTTTGCCCGAGGGTGTCTTCTCAGGCAGTCCTGGACAGTGACTGAGGGAGTTGGGGGGTGAAGAAGACCCCAGTCCCCCACCCTCAACCGGGAGACCTTGTAGCCTGCACCCCGCGTCGTTTCCGGAGTCCGCAGCAGGACTGGCTCAGGGGCCCATGGGAGCAACTTGCACACTGTGTTCTGACCCCTCCCCTCTCCTATCTCACTGTCCTCTTCATCTGCTGGAGTTTCAAATGCATGGGCCCTTGAATCCTCGTCTCCAGGTCTGCTTCTGTGGGCACCTGACAGAGACAAGACATGTGCCGGTGGTCATAGCCTGGTGTTGGTTCCTTTGAGTGCACGTGGGCTTCTGTGTGAGTGTGGTCAGCATGGCTCTCGGTGCACCCACCGTGGGAGTGTAACTGATCGACACAGCTGCCTCCCCTTTGCAGCCACTGCTGTGTTTCTACCAAGACCATGGTTCTTCCAGAATGTTCCTAGCTCAGGTTGTTGTTCTAACCCTCTAATAGGTGAGTTTGGCTTGAAGATGCCCATCAGCCTGGCTGAGACTTTCTCCAAGTACTGCTGGGGTCTGAGGCTCATTCTCCCAACCTCTTCCTTCCCCCTCTCCTTTCTCAGGCGTCAGACCTTCACCCCGTCTCAAGGCTTTCCCTGCCTCCTCCCTTTCCCTCTTCGGGGCGTTTCCCCCAGGAAAACCCCCGCACATGGAATTCCACGGTAGCTGCTTCTCAGAGAGTCCACACCAACATAGTTCAGGGGAAAACTCACATCTGAGGGGCCAATCAGCTCCAGAGCTGGAAGACAAGGGCCATATGCCTGGCTGGGGCCTTCCCTATCACGAGATGACCCAGGGGCCTGGGCTGCAGGGGGATCTGGTCTCCTTCACAATAACTCTTTCTCACTGGGCTCGGTGGCTCAGCCTGTAATCCCGTGCCTTTGGGAGGCTGAGGTGAGTGGATTGCCTGAGCCCGCGGGTTCGAGACCCGCCTGGGCAGCGAGACCTCATCTCTACAATAAAAAAAAAAAAAATCAGCTGGGCGTGGTATCGCGCGTCTGTAATTCCGGCTACTTGGAAGGCTTAGGTGGAAGGATCGCCGGAGCCCAGCAGGTCGAGGCTGCGGTGGCTGGGAGCGGCCACTGCACTCCAGTCTGGGTGACAGAGTGAGACTCCAACTCAAAAACAAAAAAAAAAACAAAAAAACCAAAAACAATAACTCTCCCTTCTCTGAGGGATCTCAGAGCCAATGAGGGTTTCTTTTAGTTCATCGACAGCAGTGGCAGCTGGGGGTGATTTTGCCTTCCAGGAAGTGCTTGGCAACGTCTGAAGACAGTTTTAGGTTGTCGCACTGTGGGGGGATGGGACTGGCACCTGGCGGGTGGAGGCCAGGGAGGTTGCTAAGTGTCCTATACTGCGCAGGACACCCCCACCCCAAAGAAGAATCCAGGCCCAAATGTCAACCGTGCTGTGGGCTTCGTGCCCTGGCATGGCATGGAGGGAGAAGCTGAGGTCTTGGAGCCAGAGGAGGAGATCAGACTTGAGGTCGAAGAAACCTGCACTCCAAGCCCTGGGCAGGACATGGCTTTTCCCAGTCTCATTTCCTTTCCTCTAAAACAAGGATGGTGATGCCCAGGATCACACACAGGATTGGGGGGATTCAAGGTTACCAGTTGGAGAAAGCACTAGGGCTTCGTGGGCACAGAACAGGCATTCAGGAAGCAGGAACCTTCCCTCCAGCCTCTGCCCACCTCCCCACCCAGCCAGGAGGCAGAGCTTGGCCAGATCTTGGGTGGACTGTCCTCAGAGAAGAGCTACGCTTTCCTTACTCCGGTCCTTCCGCCAGCCCTACAGTCATTCAGCCCCTCCCTCTTAACTCTTCATTTATTCATCCATGTATCCATTTACAAGTGCCTCGTGTGAACCCTGAGCATTTGAGATATATCAATCTGCCCTCACAGTGCTTATGCTCTGTTGAGCAGAAGCTGATGCCAAAGAATGGGATTAATACAGAAGTCAACCACCATACTAGGTTGGCAAGCTGGGGAGATGCACAGGCACAAGATACCAGGAGAGAGAGAGAGAGAAAGAGAGAGAGAGAGAGAGAGAGAGAGAGAGAGAGAGAGAGAGTGTGTGTGTGTGTGTGTGTGATAAACTCTTACATAGAGTGGTCAGGAAAATTCTCATTTGAGAAGGGGACATTGGAACCGAGGCCTGAAGGCGGAAGGTTTTCGCTGTGGGCATCTGTATGAAAGGTGCCCGGCAGGGAGAGCGGCCCATGAGAAAGTCCAAGGCCTTCAGACCTCACTGCCACCTGGAATGTGGGTCCCCCTAGCTCCTGTGGGTCTTTTCAAGGAGGCCACACCATTTATAGAAATCATCCCGCGATGTATTCCACCCACAACAAGCAAAACAAGTACATTAGAACATTGCAACAAGCATCCATCTCACAGCCCGCCTCCCCCAGCAAATGGTCATACTTGAGGCTCAGGCCCATTGTCCATTTGCACCTGTCCATCTGACCGGTTCCTGCCTCGCAGAACTATAAAGGATCACAACATTGCTCCCCACCTATGACACTGGAAACCAGACCCCTGAGAACAAAGCCTTTGCAGGGGACTCAGGGCTGAGGCAGGAGCTACAGTGCACTGCCCTAGGCCTGTGCTCTCCAAAGGCACAGCTAGGTACAGTTGCTGGTCTAGATGCCCATTTCTCTGCAGGGCCCTTGGTGGTCAAGCACACAGGTGAGTGGGGTCTGTGGGATAGTCTGCCACATCAGCCAAAGTCATAAACCCAATCAGAGAAGAGTTCTCTACCCATGTCTGGCCTCTGAGCCAGCCTGAGATGGGATGCCTCCCGACCGGTGCTGTCTGGGAAGACTGTTGTCACTCCTAGGAGCCCTGCTTTTAGCTCTCAGAGGGCCCTCTCCCGTTCACTACTCTTTTTTTTGGTAACGAGTTTCCTACTTTATTTTTTTGAGACGGGGTCTCACTATGTTGGCCAGGCCGGTGCACAGAGGCACCATCACGACGATCACAGCTCACAGCAGCCTTGACCTTCCGGGCTCAGGTGATTCTTCCATCTCAGCCTCCTGAGTAGCTGAGCGTGAGTACCATGCCTGGGTAAATTTTTGATTTTTTTGTAGAGATGAGGTTTCACTATGTTGCCTAGGCTGGTCTCAAACTCCTGAGTTCAAGCAATCCTCCCACCTCGGCCTCCCAAAGTGCTAGGATTCCAGGCAAGAGACACTGCACCTGGCAAGTTTATTAGTGCTATTCCTAATGAATTAATACATAATTAAAACATTTTGATTATGTATTAATTCATTAATACATATCCTAAACATCCATAGATATGACAGACATAAACAAATACTCCTTGGCTTGTGTGAATATATTTTTTTGTTTGTTTTATTTCTGAGAAAAGGTTTCACTCTGTCACCTAGGCTGAAGTGCAGTGGCACGATCACAGCTCCCTGCAGCCTTGAGATCCTGATCCTCCTGCCTCAGCTTCCAAGTAGCTGGGACTACAGATGCCTATAGTGCCATGCTTGGCTAATTTTTCTATTATTATTATTTTTTTTTGTAGAGATGGGATCTAGCTTGCTTGTGGCTGGTCTTGAACTCCTGGTCCCAAGTCATCCTCCTGCCTCAGCCTCTCAAAGCGTTGGGACTACAGGCGTGAACCACTATGCCAGGCCAAAGGCATTTCTTGCATCCTGTTTGTTTACTGTTGAACTGGCCACATGACAGCTTTCCATTTGATGACAGAGCAACTCAAGAGGTGTCTTTGGACCATGACGCGAGGTCACACCAGGATGGGGAGAAAGTCCACTGAAATCTCACATCCTGCCAAGTTCCGAGTGGCTCTGTTTAAACGAAGCAGTACAGAAACAGTACCCAGTGGGTGTTTAGAAGTTCATAAAAGACTTATTACAAATAAGTGAACTAAAGGCATTTACTATCCTAATTTTCTCACCAATCATAGAGGTAGGTATTGTTATTACCACTATGAGCACTGAGTGAAATCCAGGTTCCCAGTGCCGAGGCCAAGGCCAGCCTCCCTCAAGACCGTGGCCCCTGAGGCTGGAGAACTCCTGTCCACATGTAGCTCCTCCTCTCCCTTCTTGCTGCCCCCAGGCCAGGGAGGTCCCATCCCCTCCCACCTGGAGCCCTAGAACGGCCTCCCTTCTGGGCTTCTGGCCATCAGTCTTTCTCCCTCATGGCTGTCTCCAAGTGTCATCCCCATGTCAAATGCTTCAACATTCCCTGGCCAGTATAAAGCTCACATTCCTTGGCATGGCATTCAAGGCCCCTCCCTACTGAATGCCGGCCATGTCTCTGGTCACCTCTCGAAGCTTCTAGTGATGCTTGGGAACCACTGCCCTCAAGTACGACATAATGAAAGGAGCCGCTTCCCTACTGCTCTTGGAGGCCAGCTAGCTTTGCCAAGCAGGTGTCACAGGTGTGTCCCCAGGTAAGGCCTCAGATGCCTGAGAGCCAAGGAGCTCAGGAGAAGATCTGCCTCGCTGCAGGATGGAGTTGCATAGGAGAGGCATCAGACAGAGCGGGAGCTGGCTCATTAGGATTCCTGCTTCCTTTCGGAAGCTAAGTAGGAAAAAAACCCTGCCACCCAGATGTTAAGTAACTCCTAAATCCCTCTTTAATTAGCTGGGTAATCTCAACGCCACGTTCAGAGAACGCCTTCCTCTTGGTGTTTTTAGCCTTGAAAATGGAGGTCTGCAGTCCTGGGCTTGGGGCTGAGGAAAAAAAAGCGAGGGCTCACGCAGGCAAATCCCCCATGTGACGTTCCATTTAATGGGGTAATTGACAGGGAAGGAGAAGAGAAGAGGATTACCTGGGGTTTTGTAGGTTTGCCTGGCAACCAAGATAACCACCTGACAGTCTAATATCTTCCATTCTTCACAAACTCTTCTTACAGGGGAGGGTGGGTGGAGGGCTCCCCTAGGACCATGCAATCAGCACACATTTACTGAGCACTTACTAGGTGCCTGGCCCTGTGCTACAGGCCAAGGAGAACGTGTGTAGGATGACATTGATGAAGACGGTACTGGAGCTGGCCCTGGAGGGATGGACAGACCCCAAACCAGTGACTAGGGGAACACATGAATTACCAAAGAGACAAAGAGACGAGAGAGGCTGAAGTCTGCAGGCTCATAAGTGTCTCTTTGAAGAGGTAGCATTTGAGTTGACACTTGGAAGATGCAGAGAAAGAGAGTCCCAGTCCCACAAATGCTCGATGCAGGACCGTGCTGGGATTCTCTGGCTAGTGTGGCCAGAGCAAATGAATGGGAAGGAATGTGGCTCTGGACACAGCCGATGGCTGGTGAGGAAGACAGGGCCCTCCCCATCCAGCTGTCTTGTAGACTAGAGTCTGGTAGACGACAGCCTGTGCACCAAATATGGTCCATGACTTGCCTTCATAAATAATGTTTGACTGAAAATCAGCCACTCCCATTTGTTTGCATATTGTCTTTCGGCTGCCTTGGTGCTGTGACAGCAGAGTGGAGTTGCTGTGACAAAGACCATAAGGTACATGAAGTCTAAAATATTTACTGGTCGGCCCTTTATAGAAAACGTTGGCTGAGCCCCACTGTTGGTCGTGGTAGGAAGTGTGGATTTCATACCTATGTGTGGGTGAGTAGTCACTAGAGCATCTTCCAGGTTTGACTGATATGTTTTAAAAGACTATCGCCCCATTTCTGGTGGAGAAAGATTTGGAGGGGGCAACCAGGCAGCAGGGAGAGCAGCGGGGAGGCTGGTGTGTCGCCCTGACTTTTCTCCCTGAGTTGCAGCTGGGCCAGTGTATGTTGAGTCCCTGTCTTGTGCTAGTCATTGTGCAAGGTGCTTCTCTAGACCTCATCACGACCTTAAAAGAGACCACCCATGTTTCAAACACTCGATTCCATGCCTGGTACATGGAAGTGCTGAGCCCAAGTTAATAGTTTGTAAAACACTGGCAGGGGGCTATCTCAGGTGGGATTCTTCAGAAGCAGAGACCGAGATGAGGATGTGGGCCTGTGTGGTAGGTATATCAAGGAAGTCTTCAGGAAGAGAGCTGGGAAGAGGGTCAGGGGAGAGAGGGAAGCTGAGAGGGAGTTGGTATCAGGAAGAGTTGGTATCAGGAACCTTGACCTGAGCCAACCTGGAGTGTAGGTTACACCTTGGGATGTGTCCTGAGGTAAAGCAAGGGAACTCGCCCATCAGACTCCCACATCAGCCAGCCACAGGCTGAGGATGACCAGCGGGGACATTACTTTCCAGGCACTTCCAGCTGTGTGTGTAGGTGGGCAGAGGGGCTCCAGGAACCCAGGGAGCGTCTTGGGGGAGGAGCCACGAGTACGGTGTGAGAAGCAAAAGCACACAGAGGCGGGCTGGGAGCGGGCACCAGAAAAGGCTTGAAGAAATCTAGGCTGAGTATTGTCTGCTGTGCACACTTCTTGTTCAGATAACGAGACGGAGGCTCTCGGCCATTGACTTGCCCTCCAATGGCAGTCAGGATTTCTATCCAGTTGACTCCAAGTCTCATCTTCTGCCCTCTTTTCTAGCAACTTCCACACCCCTCCCTCCAGTGGTTGTGAAAAATTAAAGCCCTGGGATGCTTCCTACCACGTGAGCAGGCCTGCAGGTACGACACTTTCTTGCAGATGGTCTTTTAGTGCCCGTAATTGCTTAATCAAAAACAAATGAGGGTCATAAAAATTGGGAGTGTTCGACGTCCTCTGAACCGTCAAGGAAGGTTATCAAAATACCAAAGTTTTGGACAAATAGAGCCGCTTTGATGGAGCCTCCCAACAGCCGACTGTAAAACAGGCCTCGCCAAGAGGGGGCAGGAGATGAAGAATTTCTTCTTCCAGCACTCATAAATCACACAACCCTTTGCGGACAGTGGAAATTGATTTTTCTCACTCTTCACAGAGCCACGGCACTACCAGAGCCACGGCGCGACGCTCTCACGGTGACAAGCTTCAACTTGGCCACATCAATTATCAAAATAGGAAATGTCAGGCCTGGGCACCGCGATGCTGTGATGGGAACTCACAGCTGCCCCGCACCCCATGTGCGCCCCTCCCCCGCGGCTTTTTATTTCATGTCTAACAAGACTCAGCTAGGCCAAACCTGGAGTTAATCTCCAAGAGAACCCTCTCTCCCTTCTTAAAATTCCCTGCCATTGTCCAGGGTAGGCTCGTTTTGCTTCAGGACTCGTCCCTGGTCCAGGAGAACTGGCCAGATAAAGCCTGTGGGGGCTACAGCTCTCTAGTGCGTTTTCTCTCTCTCTCTTCCTTTTTTCCCTTCTCTCTCTCCCTCTCTCTTTCCTTCCTCTTTTTCTCTCTCTCCTCCTCTCACTCTACCTCTCTCTCTTTCTGCCCCCCCTTTTCTCTCTCCTCCTCTCTTTCATTCATTTCTGAAGTCAGATGACCCAGCTTGAGACAGGCTGGTTTTCAGACCAATAAGCACAGCCCAAGCTAGGCCAGACCTTTGCAGGATCTGAAAGTCAGCCTTGGAATCCCAGTCTCTCCAGAAGGTCTCACGGCTCCTATTGCTTCCCACCTCAACCCAAGCACAGAGGTGTGTGAGTACTGTGAGGGCAGAGACGTCCCGAAGCAAATTCCATTGTGCAAATGTACCACATTTTCTTGGGTCTAGACCATAAGCATTATGCAGTCATAAAGAAGAACAAAATCATGGATTTTGCAGCAAACTGGATGGAGCTGGAGACCATCATACTTAGTGACCCATCACAGAAACATGGCAGTGACTCCATTGCTGATCACAGGTATCCCTCCCTTCCTCCTCCCTCCCTCCCTTTGTTCTTCTTATTTTTATTTTTTAAATTATTTATGTATTTATTTTTAAAGTCAGGACCTCACCCTGTTGCCCAGGCTGGAGAGCAGTGGCATGATCACAGTTCACTGTAGCTTTGACCTCCTGGGCTCAGGTGATCCTCCCACCTCAGCCTCTCAAGTAGCTGGGACTATGGGTGTATATCACCACACCTGGGTAATTTTTTTATTTTTTGTAGAGATGAGATCTTGCTATGTTGCCTAAGGTGGTCTTGAACTCCTGGCCTCAAGAGATTCTCCTCCCTCAGCCTCCCAAAGTGCTGGGATTATAGACGTGAGCCACCACGCCCAGGCTCATTCTTCTTAAAGAAAAAACAGTCATGGTGACAAAAGATAATATAGACAATGAGACTGGACAATCTGGAAAATTAGTTCTTTTTTATTTTTTGAGTTGGAGTCTCACTTTTGTCATCCAGGCTGAAGTGCCTGTCACCCAGGCACTTCACCCAGGCTCACGGTCTGTCGCCCAGGCTCATGGCCACCACAGCCTCGACCTGCTGGGCTCAGGCAATCCTTCCGCCTCAGCCTTCCAAGTAGCTGGAACTACAGATGCATGCCACCACGCCCAGCTAGTTTTTGTGATTTATTGTAGAGACGAGGTCTCACCAAGTTGCTCAGGCTGGGCTTGAACCTCCAGGCTCAGGCGATCCTCTCGCCTCAGCCTCCCAAAGTGCTGGGATGACAGGCTGAGCCACCACACCTGGCTGAAAATGAGTTCTTAATCCACACTCAAGATGTACAAGGTGCTCCCAAGAGATGACTCAGAAGGGACCCCTGAGCCCACAGGGGAAAACATGACCCCAGAGAGGCATGGGAAGAACTATTCCATTTCATCTAAGCCACATAGGTATGCTTCCTAAAGAGCACCAGGGTGCATCCTGGAATCTCCTCCATGTAATGAGACAACTAACAGTGTCTAAGGTGAGTACAACCCCCAGTCATGCACTTTTCACAAACGGTACCTGGTTTTCCCCATGAATCTTCAGGGGTGGTTTCCACTCTCACCCTGTTACTGATGAGGAAATGGAAAGGTTGGCTAATTTGCCCAAGGCCACAGGGCTAGAATGTGGACCAGCTGGGACTCGAACCCAGCCCTCAGACTGTAATTCCTTCGCTCTTGCCAGTACATTCCAATCCTTCCTTCTGGCTTCAGTAGCTTGTTCTGTCTCTGCGGCCAGTGCTCAGAAATGGGGGCCTCCAGAAAGAGCAGGCACAGACAGGAGTTGGGTTAACTGTGGGCCGTGGGGATGCCTAATTCCGTGTCCCAAAGAGCACCGGGAAATGGTTAGTGAAAACACATACACACACACACACACACACACACACACACACACACACACACGTATATTGTAACTATTAATTTCCTGTGGACACGTGGGAGTAGAAGAACAAGATAGGTGATGTTTAAGCTGTAAGTCACCTCCAGCAGCATTGCTGGCCTTGAAGCCTTTCTCTGCAAACTTCCTAGCCTCTGCCTAGAGATTCTGAAGTGAGTTTCACTACCTTTGGCAGACAAACCAGGGGCAGCAACGTCTCCATCTTGCAACAGAATATCTGAAACCTCCATGCACAAATGAAAAGGTAAAAGGACACTTCACCAAAAACGTCCACAAAATGACAAGTCTATCTTTTATCCTCGGCTGGCAGAAATACAAAAGGTTTTGTTCTATTGGGGCTTTTTATTTTTCTTTTCAGTATTGAAATGTGGCCAAGCCAGTTATGATAAAGAGATTAATTGTTCTTCTTTCAGCAAACTCCTTAGTAAGAAGACATTCAAAACCCACAAGTTCCCTTCTTTATATTCATAACGCCCGGCCTTGGGGAGGGCGAAGAGACAAAGTTAGGCCACTCTGGTTTCATTTTAGACCCCGGTGGTATCCGAGGCTGCCTCTGAAGGGAGCTCTGTGCCTGCTGGAACGGTCTCTGTTCCCACTGGGAGCTCATGGCTGAACTTGATCACAGGATGTTTCAATAAGAAGTAAACGGACAAGGGCCAGGCACAGTGGCTCACACCTGTAATCCCAGCACTTTGGGAGGCTGAGGGGGGACGATGCTTCCGTTCAGGAGTTTGAGGCCAGCCTGGGCAACATAGCAAGACTTCATCTCATTACAAAAAACAAACAGACAAAGAATTAGTTGGGCATGATGGCGCACACCTGTGGTCCCAGCTACTCGGGAGGCTGAGGTGGAAGAATCACCCGAGCTCAGGAGGTCGAGGCTGCAGTGAGCTGTAATCGTGCCACTGCATTCTAGCCTGGACAACAGAGCAAGACTCTTTTTTTTTT